>NC_052499.1:43770044-43821692 GCF_016617805.1 Bactrocera tryoni
TCACATGAATCAAACGCTTTTTTTTGCCGATGGACGATGCGATAGCTACTTCGCATGACACTGAAGCTCGTAAACTTTTTGCGATGATCATTTCGACATATCAGCCTTCAAATCCGCGTAAATTACGTTATACGAACGAAAATTACATTGTCGAAGACATTTTACATGGTATTCAATAAAAATTGGAAGCAGGCAAATTCCGGTTGATACTTTCAGTGGTTTGATATCAATTCCACCTGCTTTTTGTCAAATCACTTCAACGAAATACTATATGAACTCATCACGAATGCTTATGCCAACATTGGCCATATTATCGTAACTACGATTGCTTGAGTGCATTTTAGCTGTCAAAAATACGAAGCCGTGAATTATCCAGTGGAATTTCTAAAATCTTTGGAGAGGCTTGGTATGCCGCCGCATTATTTGCGTCTCAAAGTTGGACCTGTCATTATTATGTTTCGCAATCTTTATGCGCCGAAATTTTGTAATGGAACCCTACTGATTGTGTCAAATAAAAGGGGCAGAATGTTTGATTCTACGCATTCCTTTGCATTGCGATGACAATCAACAGGACACAAGGATAGTCGCTAGAAGTGTGTGGCATAAATCTGGAAATGCCATGTTTTTCACACGGGCAGTTATATAGTACGTGGCGTGTTCACGAGTTGGAAAACCTTCCTCTCTGTACATTTACGCACCGGACCAGAAACCAAAAAATGTTGTTTATCATTGAAAAAACTTAGAAAAACCGAAAATAAATGATGTTTAACACGACGTAAATACAACTTTATTTTCAGGTCAAAACACATAATTCCACGCAGCACAACACCTGCGGGGTCAGCTAGTCCTAAATAAAACCCTCAATTTAAGGAAAAATAATTAATTTTCTGTCATTAGAGCTTATAATATTAAATCTTTTGTTGGATTAAGTACTAAAGATAGTTAATATAAGGATATGTGATCTTAATATACTTTGATTCTGGATAAGCATATCACAGAGAGTGAAATTATGAAATCAGAAGTTTAAGTTAGGTTATCTCCATTTCCAAAATTGAGAGCTAAGAGAGTGGACAGGACAAATATACCGAAATCCACGAAATATTAATTAAGTATTTGCAAACCTTCTATACATACACAAGCATGTATTGGTACGTACATGTGTGCATTTGGTTATGCCAAAAAGAAACTCGTTACATAAATCTACCGAAAACAATAAAAAAAGCGTCAAATCTTACTCCAAGCTCAAGGTTATTCTCAAATATTCATGAGATGCAAAGCAGTGCGGCGCTGCAATAATGTCCAGTTCATTGCCAACTCTACTTTTTGACTGGTGCCGAGTAATTTACATAAAATAGAATTGTCTGTGTCAGCATTGAAAGTTGACAACGAATGCACACTTCCGGATTTACTAGTTTGTCTTTCGGAGCTTTTGGATCCACCCTCCTCCTCCGCCGGGCGTATCTTTGAATAAACCATTCTTAGTGGAGTCAATATAATTGCTAATTTGCACACAAAATCTGTTGATAAAACTATTCAAATTAGCGGTGATTGCAGGCAGGTGAGACCCGACACCAACTTGCACCACTGCGCGCTGCCGATGAACAATCGAAGAAATAAATTACAGATGAGAAATCGAAAAAAACAACAACAATGGAAACATCTAGTATAAACTGATGAATAAATGTGCGAATTTTTGAGTTTGCATACACATACATAATACATACACGTAGCTATAGACACATACACACGCAGCTGTGTGGCTATAAACATATGCGGATGCTCTTCACCCTAAAAATGGCAATCTGCGCACATAAAAATGCAAAGCGAAAGCATTAAATCTCCGCTTAATTAGAAATTCGCGAAAAATTCGCAAAGTTTTTAGTTGGGCAACAGCAACAATAAATTCGCGAATAAGTATTATAAAATTGGCAAACATATTTATCTGCTTTTGGTGACTTGTCAAGGGCACCGTCGGAGTGCTACAAATCTTTTGCATTTAAGCTTTTGACTGTTAGAGTTCAATTTAGTTTAAATGTATACTAATGTGAATATACGTATGTTTGTCTGTGTGTACATATTTACAATACACAAGTATGCGAACTAAGATATCTTTAACTTGAGAAAAATTATAATACAGTTCCTTTTATATATCCACCACTGTCATAAAAAACAATGGCGAGTTTGAACTGTAGCCACAGTAAATTACAGTAGCCTCTACGTGTTTGAATATTTATCTTAATTGCAGTGAGCTTGCTCAGTTCACTATTACTAGCCTTAAAAACTTCATGGCGGTCGGTTTTCCAGTGCTTCAATGAACCTTCTGCAGATCTATTTAGTAGACCTTATTCATGCTTAATCACAGGTATTCAATTCCACCACCGAAGTTGTATTTCCCTAACATTAATGATTTTAGTTTCTGGGGCCTCTATTGATATTAGTAAAACGTAACGGGTGATCCCTTTAGAGGTATTTTTTTAAGTAGTCCTTAATTGACGAATCACGCGTGAGTCGTGTCAAACTGTCATGTTATTTTTGTTCAGTCTTGTTTGGCGCTTCATGGAAAGAGACCTATCATTCATAATTGGATAATATTCGACTAAATAAACTACGTAGCTGAGAGTGTACGCGAAGACCGTGAAGAGTCGATTCATCAGTCGTTCGTAGCAACTCGAACTGACGTATGAAACGACTTGGCACATTTTACGTCGAAATCTTAAAAAGAACTGAAGCCGCTCGACCTTCCCAATCGAAATTGCTTCACTCTATGGACTCCTGAAAAGTCCCAAGAGGATACGATGTTTTCGAGCCAAATTTTGTTCAGCGATGAGGCCCATTTTTGGCTCAATGGGTATGTAAACAGGCAAAATTGCCGCATTTGGTACGAAGAGTAACCTCAAGAGATTCAATTTGTCATTTTATCTACAAAAAAGGGTTTGGTGTGATTTGTGGGCCGATAGAATCATCGGTTCATATTTCTTTAAAAACGATGCCGGTGAGAATGTAATTGTCGATGGCGACCATTATCGTGCCATCTCGGCGGTAATTGGTTTCAACAAGACGGCGCCTTTTCCCACGCATCGCATCTACCAATGGATTTATTGAGAGGACACTTTGGCCGATCGATTGGCCATCAAGATCGTGTGATATCACACCGTTAGACTTTTTCCTCTGGAGAAATGTAAAGTCTAAACTATATATGAAGACAATTCCACTTCGAACAAAACATCACTCGTGTCATTCACCAGATACCAGTCGAAATGCTCGACCGATTCATCGGGAAATGGACTCAACGGATGAACCATCTGAGACGTACCCGTGGCCAACATTTGAAAGAGTTAATCTTCAAAAAATAAATGCCAAAGATTGTTCTTTATAAAGATAATAAACATTTCCAATTAAATTTGAAGTTTGTGTATTTTTTCTTTAAAAAATTAGGGAACCTCAAAATGGATCACTCTTTATATTGTATAAGGTGGGATAATCATTTTCGGAAAAAAGTGTTAGGACGAGATATGAATGAATTCTGAGCTTGATTTTTGATTTTTACCAGAGTTGTCATACTTCGAGAGCAAATCTCTTTAAGATAATTATATAGCTGCCCTCGAGCGCACTACTATTCAAGCCTATATTTCCAATAGCAGTACTGGGATCGACATGAGAATGTAGAAGAATATTCAAAAGATTTAAGGGGGTATTCTACTCTAGAATTTGAAAAATTCGATTTTTTTCATATATTTAAGGTTTAGACCCTTAAAAACATATCCTCCATAGGATTTTTAAAAATTAAAATTATTTTAAGAGCTACAGTTACTTTAGTGACGCAGTACCTAGCCCGGTTCGGCCGTATCCAATTTTTTTAAACGCGTTTTTCTCGAAACTACTTTTTTACACACGGTACCGGCATTATCTCAAGTTCTATAAAACCGATTTACTTGAAATTTTGTGTGAACCTTCTTTAAATAATCCCTTATCGTTCCTATAAGCATCGTGTCAAAATTTTTGTTTTTAGTATTTTAAAAAAATTCAGGAATTCCAAAAAAAAGCGTAAAAAATTATTTTTATTTTCAGGCAGTCGCCATTTTTCAAAAAAAAATTTTTTTCGTGTTCCCTGAGGTAGTTACTATAACAGCATCCTTACTGATTAAGAATTTCTTTTGATTTTTTTTTTCAGACCACCAGGAGAGTCAGGATCAATGTCACCAGGATGCGCCATTTTTTTTTTTACACCTGTCTCTCCATGCTGTTGAGATAACTGGTGCATAGTTTTATAATGAGCATTAATTTTGTTTTCATAATTAGAGATACGTTGTTTTTTGATGAAGTTAATTATTATTTTAATTTTTAAGATTTTTTTTGTAAAATTTTTTTTCTGTATTCTTAAGATATCAATAAAAACACCATAAACAGTTGGATAGTGAAAATATTAATTGCCTTTTTTTTTTAAAAAATTACCTGAAATTCAGGTAATAGAATTAAATAAGATATTATATGAAACCCACTTAACCCCTTAGAAGCCTGCTGAGTTCAAGATTGCTACAGAATAACAAGGAATAACAATAAAGCTTTTACTTGATAAAAATCTTGAGAAATTGCCAAAATTATGTTAATATACGGAAGTTCTACATGAAAATTCACTCGAATAATATCTTATGGGCAATATCTTATCGTTTTAACAGCTTACATAGTATATATTGCTGCATGGTAGCTTGACGTTGTTATTTCTGAACTTAAAGCAAATTGCTTCCTCCTCCGAATAAAAACTCCCTGGTTTAGATCTTAAAATTCCTTTGAGTTGTTACATGAAACCATTGCTCTCTGGTAAAATATGATATAGAGCACAAAAGTAAAAAGGTTGAACCTAGTGATTTTCTTCTTAGCTTCAACGACAGTTTGAAGTCTTTAATCAAAAACCAAAGCAACAAGGAAATGTCCAGGTAAGTAATTATCGCTCTAAAGGTAAGTATGTGCAATTTCTGAATTATGTACTTACATATATGCATGTACACTATGCCTGATCTCTTCATTTACATAGGTACATACATATGCATACTAACATACAGCACATTATAGTAAATACCCTTCAAATTAGTACTGCATTTAGAAATAGAACGAATTGTATAATTAAATACTAATGTCGAATGATTATCAGCTTTCAGTCATAATTCGAATTAATGCATTTAGAAATTAAATTCGTATACATAAGTACAGTAAATTAGAAAAGTCTTCGGAGTTGTATTTTATCAATAGTAGAACCAAAAGAAACATTTATGTACCAAATGTCACATCAAATAAGCTTTAGTGTTTACATAGTATACGCCTGTCTTTCTGAAGTATATAAAGTGCATTCGGCGATTTTTACGATGACTGAAATTATTCAACAAAGAAGTTCCATTAAATTTTGCGTGCGGAATCAAATTTTTGGTGCCAAAACGTTCAGAATGTTGCAAAAGGCCTTGGGTGATAACTGTTTGTCGCCGGCAAGTATTTTTGTTTGGTACAAATTATTCAGAGAGGGTCGAGACCATCAACATCAACTGACGATGAACACGTCATTAAAATCAAGGAATTGGTGCTTGAGAATCGACGATTAACAGTAAGAGATCTCACTGGCATCGTAGGAATATCGGAAGGACCAGTGAATACCATTTTGAACGTTAATTTTGGTATAAGGAAAGTGAAAGCGCAATTGTTACCTAAATCACGTCTGTGAAACAATGCTTTCCGCCTACCAGGTTGTTATGAAACGTATTATTATTGGTGATGCGTCTTGGATCTATGCTTGCGACCTGAAAATATACGATCAGTCCGCCGAATATCGTGGGACAGGTGAGCCGAAGCCGAAAAAACCAAATCAAAGCAGGTCTAAAATCAATGTTATGTTGACAGTTTTCTTAGATTATCGAGGTGTGGTGCACTTCAAATTTTTTTCCGACCAGCAAAACTGTCAAGAGCAAATAATATTTGAATGTTATGCGAGTTATTTCTACAAGAAACGTTGTAGCGACCGTAATAATTTGTATGCTATTCGATAAAGCAACAAAAAATCCATTTTCCGAAAATTTCACACTGAGATGATCCTTTAAATCGGTTTAATATAAATTCTGTCGGATATATTTTTCAAGGGTGTTGCCACTTCTTGGAAAATTTCGAGTTCAAAAAAATTAATTTTATTAAATTAAAGGTGTTCATACAATTTATCAACAGTTTAAAGTCGGCTAAATAATTTTGGATATTTTTATTTGTCGGATAAAACCAATTTGCGTTCACAAATGAGCGGAGCAACTCTGCCAAGTACCCAGCAGTAGTGTAAGGATTAATGAAACTAATATTACAAATATATAATATTATTTAAAATGTACCATAACTCTTTTTTAACGTATATACAGGGTATTTTTTGGGACGTGTGGCAGGCAATGAGGCAATACTTTTTTTAGAATTGGTCGCTTTGACAGCTGTTACTAGATTTATAATCAATTTGTTAATAAATAGACTTACAACAACGTTTCCAAATCGTGCATATTTATTACCAAATAATGTTTCGGTTCGCGCAACGCAATTTTTCATTTTTTTTACGCGTTGAAGTTATTTTTTGTCCAAATTGGGAGGTTAATAAACAAAACAATCGCATTTGAAGTGATGATAGTCCACAAGACATTGGTGAGACGCCGTTACTTCGTCGAAAGCCATTCTTTGGTATGCTTTATGGGCAGAAGGAATTATTGATCCATATATCTTCCAAAAAATCGAAGGTCCGTTCTCTCCCTTTCATTTGTCTACATTGTAATTAACGATGATATTGACTGTCCCTATGCTCCCCTCAAGAGGGCTATGCGGGAGTTTAACTCGATTTCCGAGAAAGTTCTTCTTGATTTTTCTCACTCTAGGGTATCCTTCATTAATACCCTCAATTCTGTTTTTTAGTTTAAGTTATCTACTCATGTTATTGTAATTTAATTATCTTAGAATTCTAATATGCATCCTAGTTTTTCATTACAATTACAATCAATGGAGAACGCTATAGAACCATGATTAATGACTTTTTCGTGACTAAATTGAAGATGTTGATGTGGACGACCTTTGGTTCCAACAAAACGGCGCTACATACCATACAGCCAACGAACCAATCAATTAATTGAAGGAAAGTTTTGGTGAGACCATAAAGTCTCGTCGCGTGCTTGTGCCGTGAACTCCAAGATCGTGCGATTTAACACCGCTGGACTAATTGTTGTAGGTTTATGTAAAGTCGTCTTGAGGGCTCAATGGCTGTTTTACAGTGGTCGAAAATTGAGCTTCTAGGTTGGAATTTATTCGATTGAACCCCATATTTTTATAATAAAGCTTCATTCTTCGTCTTAACATTAATTTATATGCGTTTTATAGCGATTTTCTGTCCCCTAAATACATTTAGTTACGAAATAACTTTTCATATCAACACTTTTGCGACACACTGTCTAATGTATATGGGTATCAAAGAATGAACAAATTATTTCACGTTTATTTCCATGTGTTTGCGGATTTATTATATACATATGTGTGTATATGTGTGTCTGCATAATGAGTAGCTTTTTTCGCAAATTGCAATCAAAGTGCAATTTTACCTAATTAAACACGCTATAAGAATACTGCCAGACGCTGCCTTAAAGGAACTGATAATAAAATAAGAAGAATGCAGGGATTTAAATATGTAAGTCGGCGACTGGCAGTGGCTAAGAATCCCACAGTTAAGCGCTGTAATGGGATTGGATTGTTTGCGAGTGCGGCAATTAAACATTTGCAAAAATTCACAATTAGAATCAAGTTCCTGATTTGTGGTGGCCGGACGGTGGACCATCGTGGTCAAGTGGCGGTGCGCGGTACGGTAAGGCGGATAGCGGTATGCCTTCCTGGCTGCTCGACTGCTTAGCCACTTGCCCATACACACACACATACACCTAGGGTGAGTGCACTGGGTGGATGGATGGCTGGGCTGGATGGATGGCCGTGGACGTTAACCTTTCGCGGTACGCAGAGTGTAATCGAAACGTATGCGAGGGCCGTGCCTGCGCCAGAGGGATGGCGGCGCGCGCGGCTATGTGCAAAGACATGCATGCGACTAGCTTATAAAAGGTAGCGGAGCGCTGCAGGCATGCCGCTTTGATTGTGGGCCAGCTGCTAATTTTGCGAAAGATCTAAAAAATAATTGCGAAGCCAAGTTGAAACTGGCAGAAGGAGACAAACTGGAAATGCGGCAATGATGCAATTGCAGCGGCAACATCAGCAACAACAACAACGACGTCAACGTCGAAGCGAAAAATTACAATAAGAACCAGCACAACAACAGCGTTACTGAGCGGGCAACGTCATGAAACAACAACAGCAACAACAACAACAAAAATGGCATAAACACCAACAACAGCAATAACAGCAACAGTAACTTCGACGGTACATACGTGCAACATACGATTTGGTTGCACCTGAGGCAACGTGCCACCTGTGCTCAGGTGCCTTGCCTCGGCCATCCTTGCGTCGCTACGCCGCCTCAGCGAACGCTCGTAAAATACCTACGATTATTTAAGCAGCACAAACTGGAATTAAACAACAAAAATAACACCAACAGAGTCGGCTGGTTGGTAAAATAAATAGGCGGCTTGGCAGGCGTATGCATGCATGCATGCAACATTTGTGGCAAGTTGAGCAGAAAACGCGTTTTGTCCCTCGCAACCAGCGGCAGCAGCAGCAGTAACGCGTCAAGGCATTAGAAGCAGGATAGCACGTTGTTAGCATATTGTTGTTATTGTTGTCGCCAGCTTGTACATTCACCACGCCACAAACGACGACAGCAAGCACAGCACCAACATTCAATATGCTTAAGAGGCAAGCAATGCCAATCGTAGATGCTGCTGCTGCTGCAGTCGCATCACGGAGACGAGTCCACGAGTAACAGCACTTTGCTGCCGCAATGCCACAGCCATTCCATGCCGCTGCTACAATGAGCCGTTATCAATATCAGGTTTGTCCACTCCGGCTCCCAGTGCAAATCGCGCGCCACAAGCTGTCATAGCGGTTTCACGGCGACTGGAGAGCAGCGGTTGGGCGCGCGCCCCAGAATGCACCCGCTGCCCAAGTGCTCAACGCGCGCTGAGGTTGCGCGGCAGGATTAGGCCAATGTACGCGCGGCAGAGGCAGTTGTAGGTACTTGGGCACCTATGGTGAAAGAAATCGCGGCGACAACAGCCCATAAATGGCGAATGAAATATGCGTTAATCAGAAGTTAGCGCGCGCCCGAGCTCACACAAATAAATGCATTTATCTGCAAACATATGTGCGCATTTGTGTGTATGCGCGCATGCACTTAAGCGAGCGTGTGAGCGCTGTAAGTCAGTCACAGCTTGAAGTTGTTTAGCGCGCCGCGCACACAATATGCCCACGTAAGGGTGTCCAGCAGCTTTCAATCTGGCGCGGCCCTATGCCGCGGGTGTGCGAATGCAAACACTCACAAACGCACACACATGCGCGCTAAATGCCTTTTATTGCACATGACGAAATAGGCGTAGTTGGCTCTGGCGGTTGCGCTGTGTGGCAAAATGATTGCGATTGCGAACCGGCATTACAACGGTTTTCTATATAATAAAAGTGCCATCGAGATACAGTACCTATACATTTTTGTATATATTTCTCCTTGTTTTTGTATATTTGTCCAAGTTTATGTGTTTGTTGTGCTGCAGAGTTGCTTGTTTTTGTACTTTTCGCCTGCAGTTTGTTGCTTGCTGATTGCGAAGCAGCCTGATAAAAGGCAAATGAACGCACATGTCAGGAACCATAGTTCGAGTTTGAGATGCTAGTGGTGAGGCAAAGCGCCCACCGGTATTCAAAGGTAAAAGTTAGTTTTTTTTTGTCTACCATACTAGAACATAACGCTTGATGCTACTATTCGCGATACAATAATTATTATGTCTCTGCAAATGACTAGAATACCAGATTTGAAATGGAGAGTATTACAATATGTAATCTGAAAAATTTTGAAAATATTTCTCTCGTTTAAGCAATGACGTATTCCACGTTTCCTTCTGGGTATTACAAACTTCTTAGCAAAGTTATTGTAAAAAGAAGTAAGGAAGGGCTAAGTTCGGGTGCAACCGAACATTTCATACTCTTGCAATTTCCTAAAATTAAAGCCAGGTAACTATTTAATGAGTAAAACGTCAACCAGAGGATCGAAATCTAAGAAATGTTATATGTACATATACTCGATATAACTCATACCCTGGTCGACAAATTCGGCATTAGATTTGTTACAAAAACGAAAGTTATTATATGTAGTAGATGGGAGTTGTGTAAGTATCGACCTGATATTATCTATTAACTATTATCATTAAGGTAGCTCACATCAATCACCAATAATATGGAGTAAGGTCAGAATATGTTCGAAGAGGGCTAGGTCAAGTTTTCGCTCAAATTTATTAATTTTAGGCACAAAGATACAATGTCATGATTAAAACACGCTCTCCCAATATAATTGAGATAACTCAATTATCGGCTGTTATATCCAGCATAAAGTCACCTGGAAGTTCGAAAATCTTTATATTAGGTATATGGGGGTTCAGGGAAGTATTGGTTCGATTCGATCGATTTTTGGCACACAAACATACCATTATCAGAGGTGGATTATCCTTGAATTCAAATTATATATATCACATATGCACGGATATTTTGGGTCGAAAGCCAATTATAGCTTCTGGGGTCCACATATTCGGTATCTCGAGTATTGAATAGTTTAGCTTGGATTTGGACAATTTTCGGGCAAAAGGTGACACGCTTCAAGGGAATTATTACTGTTATCTTCCGATTTCATCCCTTTTTACACTGTTGATAGGGATTCATAAAAGATTAAATTGTTAAAAACCTCCCTTCCGCTTTTTTGCTCTTTATTCAAGGCTTTATAAAAAGTTTTACAGTGATCGTACTTAGTTCACTGTTTGGGACGATTCACCGGCCTTCGACCACGACCGTTTTCACTTGATATTGTCGTATGTGATCCATTTTTCGTCGCCAGTTACCATTCGCTTCAAAAATGGGTCGAGTTCGTTCCGTTTCAGCAGCATATCGCAGGCGTTGATTCGGTCCAGAAGATTTTTTTGTGTCAAATCATGCGGCACCCAAACATCAAGCTTTTTTGTGTATCCAGCCTTCTGCAGATTGTTTAAAATGGTTTGGTGACTAACTTCCATCTACTGGGTGATGGCACGAGACGCCACATGCCGGCCTAACTCGATGTTTTCCATGATTTGATCGGTATTCGTCGTCACAGGTCCTCCACCGGCTGGCTTAACCGTGGTGTCGTTTTCACCCGCTCTGAATCGTCGAAACCATTCCTCCGCAATTCGAAGTGATAGAGTACCATTGCCCAAAACACCATTAATTTCACGGAACGTTTCTCTAGCGGATTTGCCTTTAACGAAGAAAAACTTTAAAATAGCGCGAATTTCGGCGTTAGTGAACTCCATGTTTACACGTCTATAACTGTTGAACGCAATATCCAAACTAATCATGCATAGCGTCGTTTTGTAGGTTATGTCAAGACCTTTCAAAGATGTATAGTATTGCCAGATACGAGCTCTGTAGCGCTTTATACATAGCCGCGAAATTCAAAAGACAAAAAAGCGGAAGGGACATATGTGACAACCTAATATTTGAGCTTAACAAATTTGGTTCTTGTAGCTTTAGTGGTTTAGGAGATATGCACATTAAACATATTAGAGGGCGTGGTCACGCCCACTTTTCCTTTTCAAATTACAGTTTTATATCTTAATTTAGTGCTTCGTTATGGCGTTTTATGTGTTTTCGGTTATGTACGCCCATCTGTGAACTCGAACCTTCTTTGCACTAAAGAACTCACATACCAAGTTTCATCGAGATGTCTCCATTTTTACACAAGTTACAGCTTGCACTGACGAACGGATGGACAGACAGAGAGTCAACCGGATTTCAACTTTTCTCATTTAACCACTTTACACCTTTAGCTAAAGGCCATCCTATGTGTTCATGTATAGCACCCCCAAAAATTAGTGTTCAAATATAGACAATTTGTGAAAATAACACATATTTTGCAGAGTGCCGGAGCAAAATTTCTTTGAATTTGTGACCAGCTGGGTTTTAGAACGGGAGGTACACAATTTCCATATTTGGGGTTAAGTAGCTGCTGAGAGTACTTCATTTATCATCGGTTAGGTTAGTCTGGTAGGCTAATAAATCACCAATATACCAGTTTTAGTTCTTTGTGGTATTAAATGGAGTGCCGTTACGTCGTCCATGAGAGAACGGGTAGATTAAGTTGGATCGTAGAGGGATGTCACAGTCGCAGAAGTTTTAGTTGTTTATCAACGCTTGAACGCAAGAGGACATCGGAAAACTGATAGCGAGACCAAGTTTTTTCTACAATTTATGCTTTAAACAAATAGACAACACTCCATTTAGCTGCGTACCACAAGAGAATATTTCTACAAATACATCTAAGCCTAGAGACTTAATCAGTGCACTTCTTAAAATTCATAACATGAAATATGGAGAGTTTTCTCTCTTCGTACCACAGAAGAGAGGTGTTTCAATTTGAACCTAGGAGAAAATACGTAAAATATTGCCAATTTGTTTGATCACATAAAATTTTTCAATTTGTACTGGTTCTTCACATGCCATATGCTTTCGTATTTATAAAGGCTTGACTTGAATTCGTGAGTAAGCAGAGCGATTTAGAGATGTCAAAATCTTACTATACTTTAGAATACATGCTTTTCTGGGATTGAAAAGGGATTCAAGACTATCCACGATAGTTCTGACATGAGAAAAGTCTCTCATAAGTTTCGTAAGTCGACAGAAGCAACTCTCTTCTATCAGATATTCTCAAGGCCCACAAAATTTATTAGTAATCATCGCATATATGTAAATATATACGTATACGTTGGGCATAACCACTTTTCGGTTCTGGTTTTGGTAGAGCAAAAGACTTAGTTATTCTTCGGTGTATTTGTATGTGTTTTTTGTGTTGCAGAAAATGTAGTCAAGTGGAAAATTGTTTACAGGAATGCGAATTATTGTAACGTTCCCTGCTGCATGCTCTCTATATTTATTGCTACTGTTGTTGTTATTGTTGTTGTTGTTGCTGAAATGTTATTGCACTGTTGCCCATATTTAGAATATATTAAACGCTGGCAAATAAACCTGTCGTAGGAACTTAACTGCAGCTGCATACTCGCACACACACACACGTGCGCACACATACACACTTGCTTTGAAGACTTGAAGAGATACCTTTTCCTGTTTGCACACACTTTTCAATGCGGACAAGTACTCGCGTGCATGTAATTGCTGTTGTTGTCCGGTGCTGTTGCTTTGTTTTAATCATCGTCATCGAAGCGCATTCGATTAGAAAACTAACGGTCCATTCCGTTCGAAGCATCTGAGTGTGTACTAAAGATGTCCAACTCAATTGACCATTAAAGTTAACGAAGTCCTGTCGCGTTTCAAGATTAAAGAGATGAATTATAATTTTCAAGGGGTATTCCATTGTATGGTAGTATGTATATATGAGAGAACACTAAAAGCCTTTGTTATTTCTTGGAACATTCTTTAATAAATGTTTATGTCCTGAAGAGGGTATATTAAGTTTGACACGATGTTTGTAACACCGAAGCGATCTTCAAAAAATTAATCAAAGTTTATTAATCAAGTCATCGCTACAATTTTCGGACAAACACTAGATCGGATCACTACAGCGGATAGCTGCCATCCCAACTGACCGACCAAATCAAAAGAAATGAGGCTGCCACGAAAGACCTTGATAAACACAATCCATAGAGGAAACATTTTTTTCAAGTATTTTGCGGATATAGCAGCGAATATGACCAAACCAAACCTCTAATCTACGACAATGGCATGAGAATTTTAAGTGCTTGGATCAAAACAGACTTCATCGTCTTCAAACACAATGAGGTTTCAAACTAGGATAATTGAGCAAATAACACTAGTCTACAGGCAATATGCAACTGATTGGCTATTGGCGTTTTTATATTAAATTAGGTGTACTAATAATCAATTCATATTTAAAAATTCCGTACCACGTAAGATTTTTAAGAATTTCAAAATTATTTTTTTTACGTAGTATTAAGTAAATTTTTTGTTCTACTTGCGCCAAATCCATATATACTTTGAGTTATTTGTTAGTCGAGAGTATTTATGACATTTCTCGTGTATCTTATCTGTATTCTTTCTTGTTTATCAATTTAAAACTTGAAGGTAGTTGTATATTTATTGCGATAGCCGTGGAAAGTGAGATTTTTTGATTAAAATGTCTAAAGTACGAAAACGTGGTTGTAATACATCGACTGATTCATTTTGTTATGTTTGTGGCTTGTATGCACCTAAATCTCATGCCAGATTAATACCTAAAGTGACTGAATTAGCATATCTAAAGTATTTTAGTTTTCCTATAGTGAATCAAGATCGGAATTGGACTCCTCATATTTGTTGCCAGACTTGTATGTCAAACTTAAGCCACTGGCTTAATGGAAATAGATCATCAATGTCCTTTGCTATTCCGATGATCTGGTGTGAACCGACAAACCATGCTACCGATTGCTATTTTTGTATGACAAACGTATGTGGATTTTCAAAAAAATAAGCACAAAATTCAATATCCCGACATATCTTCAGCTAAACGACCCGTTCCTCATGGCGAAAATTTACCAATTCCCGTTTCACTATTGCCACAGGACTTAGATACAGAACTTGGACGTGTGCTGTTGATGATGCTATAGAAGTGTATATTATATCCCGTAAAAGAAGGAAAGTGTCTCCTGTGTATCAGATTTCAGATGAAGAAGAAAAGAAAAAAACACATTTGATCGAGCTGAACTTAATGATTTAGTGCGTGATCTTAACTTATCTAAACAACATGCAGAACTTTTAGCGTCAAGGTTACAGCAGTGGAATTTACTGGCCAAAGGTACAAAGGTCACCGCGTTTAGATACCGTAATGAAGAGTTTGCCTCTTTCTGTACATTATGAGATAATATTTGCTTTTGTACTGATCCTGCAAGTGTTATGGAGAAGTTAGGCTATCAACATAATCCAGAAGAGTGGCGTTTATTCATAGACTCATCTAAGAAAAGTTTAAAAGCCGTTTTGCTACATAATGGCAACATTAAATCTTCAATTCCACTTTCCCACGATGTTGATATGAAGGGAACTTATGAAAGTATGTCATTGATTTTGAATTGCACAAACTACAACACATACAAGTGGCAGATATGTGGTGATCTTAAAGTCATAGGACTACTTCTTGGGCTTCAAGGGGGATTTACTAAATACTGCTGTTTTTTGTGCCTTTGGACAGTAGATCAACAGAAAAACATTACAAAATAAAAGATTGGCCGCAGAGAGGTGATTTCGTGCCGGGTGAAGCTAACATCAAGAATATACCTCTAGTTAACCCTCGTAAGGTTTTGCTGCCCCCTTTACACATAAAACTCGGATTCATGAAAAACTTTGTTAAAGCTACCTATACCTCAAAGAAGCTTTCTCGAAGTTAAGTGACGCCAAGCAAAAAGAAGGAATTTTCATTGGACCCCAAATCCGAAAAATTCTGAAGGACAAGCAGTTTGAAGAGAAACTAAACCCCGTTCAACGTAAAGCCTGGATATCATTTAGAAGCACTGTCACGGATTTTTTAGGAAAAAAAAAGTCTAACACGTATGAGGAACTAATCGACGAGTTTCTGGAAAACTACCAAAGAATGGGTTGCAGAATGTCACTAAAAATTCATTTTTTACATTCACATTTGAGTTTTTTTCCACAAAATTTGGGTTCCGTCAGTGATGAACAGGGAGAGAGGTTCCACCAAGATATTTTAACAATGGAACAGAGATATCAAGGCCGCTGGGATCCTGCAATGATGGGGGATTATTGTTGGTTCCTAATGAGAGAAAGTAATAGAGAATACAAGAAAAAATCGCCATTTGCAAAAAGGAAATCTACAAAACAGGTTCAATAGTTATATGTAATTATTACACGATATAATAAACGTCTTACATAAAGTAAAAACTCTTTTCATTTTTAAATTATATCAGTATATTAGTCAACAGGGCATTTTTCAAATATTTCTTCAAAGAGACTTTTTTTTGATGTAACTGGAAAACTGTGCGTGATGTTTTTTTTTTTACCTTCTAATTCAAACTTAGGAACCTTCAAAGATAACGATGCACGCATAGCCAAGACAGTTGCATTATTTCGCTTTTTATTTGTAGACTTGTGGTATTATATAATTTGCAGAAGAATATATATTCGCTTCCAAAAAATACTTATAAGCAGATTTCCGGTAAGAATAATTACACAGGTCAACACGATTTTTGGGTCTGACATCTACATGTTAAATTTTAGTTTCTCCTATGACAAAAATAAGGAAAAAAAATTTTTTTCCGGTTAAAGTTTGCTTTCGTAGAAATTAGAGCAATTTTTCGATTTTTAAGCAGAAATGACTGATTTTTATATTTTTTCTACAATTTCACTATAGATTATAATTAGAAAACTTTTTTTTATATACAGGAGTCGTTTTTATTCAAGTGATAAACAATAATATATAAATGTAAAATAACAAGAAATTACTGTCAAAAGTGAATATTTTTTGTATTTCTTTTATGCTAATATGAGCTCTCTCGTATTAAACCCCTAATATACTTATTGATGTAGATCAGCCTAAAGCAAACTTAAAGAACTAAAGATTAATATTTAATATTTTTCAATGCCTGGAATCGGAATCAAAGCATGAGAACAGAAACCCAAAAAAAAATATTTTTTTTGTTGACCAGATGGCTGATCAAAGATCGCACAAGGAACGCTATGTAGTCCTTTGTGAAGCCATAGAAAAGAAGAACTCCTGTGTTCGAACTTTTAAAGTAGCTTAAGTTGCATCCGGTCCTGCCCTATCGTCTTCGCTCTCGCTAAGCACCCTCTTGGCCCACTCAAGGTATTATCACCGAAACGTTCCACGTTTGACGGTGTGCCTTCAGCTTTCTCGTTAGTGCTTCTGTCCTCTGTAGAGCCATTTCCCACTGGTTTCTTCCATCCTATTGCTCGTAGAATGACCTGATGAAGAGACTCCTACTGGTCTTTAACGGTATTGCTGCTGCTGTTCTCCAGCGATGGAGCAGCAGTCCTACCCGAGGTCAATCTGGGTATCGGTTTTGACATCCTTCCTTCACAACATTTGAAATATTTTAGATGATGATTTGTCACTAATAACATATTTTTATTTGACCCTTAAATAGATTTAAGTTCAGTATACATGTTTTTGTTTGGCATAAATTTATGGCAATTACATCGAGCTCCTTCTAAAACGACATGTATCAATGTATTTTAGAAGAACTTTTCGGGTCTCCGCACACCATATGGATGTACTTTGAATGTTAGATATAAATAAAAACGACTCTAAATTTACCGAAGTGGAGATTTAGTAACAGTATAGCATCGGCAGGAAGTTGGATATTTCCATGAGACGGGGAATCTCCTACGGTTCCTCATATTTTAATCTAAACTAAATTGGACCGCTAGGATGAAAAAACTTGGAAACTCTATTAATTGTTGAACGGTGGTTAGGCGGACGTGGGATAATGATGGCTTGAATGCAAACATTGACGTCAGTCAATTATCGAGCTCCCTTTTCAAGTAGCCAACCTACAATAATATTTCTTCTGTCATCTCAAACTGCCAAATACTTTAACCATTTATTAATTGTTTATTGTGTTCTAGAAAAATGAGTGAAACTTATATGGACAGAGGATTTAGCCAAGCAGCAAAAAATATTATTCAACATTCCTGGTAATTGGAAGATTTACACACCTTCGCGCCCACTTTATAGTAGGAAATTAAGATACACGTTAAGCCAATAAATCGTCAAAAACCACTAAAACTGTATGTCCGCTAACTCCTACATAAATGCAAAAGAAGGTAACAGAAAATGGGACCACAAAAAAACAAAGTTGCAACTAAATTTATATGCTTGAAAGCTACGTGAACAAATTTTATCCAAGGACGATCAGAATCTACTTTAGATCGCCCTTTTTCCTATTTTGAAACTTTAGAGCAAAGCTTAAATTATTTGGTTTAAGTCACACTCCAATGTTTTGGTTCGATAGCCGGTTTAGGCAGCATATAGTACATATAAATCGGATTTGGTACCAGATAAAATATTCCTTGATCCAAGCACCTGCAATACTTTTGAATTGAATCTTTATCTCTTTGAGTAAACGAGTTCTGAGTGCTAATCGAATCAATACTACCCGAAAAGAGTAACTCACGTTGACCACGCCCACTCAAAATTCAACGCTGCAACGTCTTATTACAACATTGTTTTACTGTTGCCGAGTTTTCGAAAGTTCTAAGCATTTTTAATGATAAGACTACAGTTAACGTCCGTAAACCGTTAAGGTATTGAAGAGACAATAGGATCTAATTATTTTAAGTACGAATTCAGCTAATTTTATGACGCATTCAGCCACACACGACACTTATGCAAAACATTTCCTGGTACTGCGTTGACAGCCAATGGACCGGCAAAAACAACAAATGTGTAAATACGTTTTATAAATTCAAACGCTGAAAGGCAACTGCCGCCCATCAATGGGAACCTGTGCAGAAATAATAAGAATTTTCGCGCTTATGAGCTTTCCTATGAATGCGCTTGCTTTTTCTCGCCACATTTTTATAGCATTTTAATGATAACTTCAGAAACCATTAAAATTCATTCGTCCATAATAAACATTAATAACACTTTAATTTCGAAGCGCGCGGATAATCCAAGTGTGTAATGCGAGGGAACGTAGTAAGAAGCGCGCTGTGCTTGGAAAAAAGTCGAAAGGAAACCAAAACAAAAAATAACCCACCAACTTATAATAGCAATAAATCCTAGCATAATAATCGCCAGCAGGCGGCAATCGGCAAGCGGCGCGCGTTGCAAGTAGAATGTAGCGCGCACGAAGAATGCAGCAAACTTGCGGAACCGGCCGACGCGACGCGAGCGCAGCGAATGCAAATAAAGAATTTCTAATATAGTGGCAACGAAAATCAACAACAAAGTTAGGTGAGCGCATATGCAATTGCCACCGCTGACCAGCCCATGCCCTAACCGGGCACCGCGCTGAGTGCCGCATTCACCTGCCCACGCTATGCGCACGCCGCGCTGCCAGCGCCCTTGTCAGACTTTCGACCAAGCGTTGTCGCACACACACACATGCACAGCCACAGCGATATCCTGCTGTTTGTGGCCTCTCACCGCCGCATACATTCACTCACATACCTCCAAGTCCATGCAGGCATTGCCACGGCTAGGTCCACTGCCACCACTGTGCGCCCGTGCGCGCCATGCCAACGATCTGTCTAATTCACTGTGATCATGCAAAAGCGCCCTGCCACAGGTTCATAAATAGAGAAAAGTGTGCGCGTGTGTGTGTGTGTTTCTACCGCTATTACAATATATTGTCGAACCTAAGTACGTACGTGGGCCGCGTGGCGGTTGCACTACGTTTAATGCCGTAGGCGCTGGGGTACCTACGCTGTGGTGTGTGTACATTGTTATTGTTGTTGTACATTTTTTGTTGTTGTTGTTACTGTTGCTATTGTTATTGTTATTGTTGTTGGCGCGCTTTCTTGCTTTGCAACGCTCCAAGCGGCAACTGTTAATGCTTCCCACATATGCGCGCACCGCCCGACGCGCAGCTTCCCTTAGTCATAGTACACGTAGTGTGGTTAGTTACTTGGTGCTACCAACAAATTTAACCAAATTCATTGTTGCCCCTTTTGCCAAATGTAGTACTAAATATTTGGTTTGCCACAAAGCCGGGTTGGTGGCGGCGCAGCGCGGCGCAGACTTTTATCACAACTGTTGTTGCTGTTTGCCTCTGTCTTATGTTGCTGTTGTTGTTTTGCTTGTCATTACATGCATCTTTCTCTATGTTGCAACTGCACTCAGCCGACTTGAATGGGCGCTCGAGGCAAGTGGACTGTCATACACGCTTGCCTACAAATATTTACACACACATACATATTTACGTGGCAACATACGAGCGCGCTGCCTTGCATCATTCACCTTCGTCTGCATACGGAGCTGGGTAATTGTTTTTACTCATTTTTCACCTCCTTCCTACGGTACTGCTTATCGTTGCCAGCAAAGACACGCAACACACACACACACTTACACGTGTGCATATAGTTTGTTGCTGTTATTGTTTGCTGTCGCTTCGTGTGGCAGATTGTTTAGTCCGTTTGACTTGGCAGCGTCGGCTTGTCGTCCCTAGATGCTGCAATGTTGCTGCCTTTACTTTTGCTATTGTTGTTGTTGTTTCCATTAATATTGTTACTGTTGCTTTTGGCCGCCACTATTGGTCTTGATCATACCTCGCCGCTGTACGCTTACCTTTTTTGCATCTGCTCGCTTGTCCAACTAGCTTGTAACCTCTGTCGCGGCGGCGGTGGCGGCGACGTGAGCGGCTCCATCTTTAACTTGGACTTCTTATTGCTGCGGCTTAGGTTGAGGCTGTAACTTAACTTCCCAGCTCCGACAAACGGTTACTTGCCACAAGAAGTTGTAGCAGCAGGAAGCATATTTTCCGCTATCTTGTTGCATAGGGTTGTTGCATATTTTATGCGCAGTGAATTAATGGAACAACTTGGTGCTCATTCCCTCGGTATTGTGCTGGTGTTTGTTTGCTCACCTTAGTGCTGTGCACTGTGGAATGATTAGTTAGTGACGCAGGTAATTGGTAACTGTGTGATTGAGTAATCTTCGCAAACTTCAATAATTTTTTGGGAATCTAATTGATACAGAGCATAAGAAGTAAGTTAACTTGAGACCAACACCGTTTTATAGATTATATATTTTTTACCTTTCTCCGTTCTGGTCCTTGCATATATTTAATTGAAAAATATATTTTAGCAAGGTCTGAAAACAATTGTAAATGTATGGAGCACTTTAAAGAATTTAAACCGGTTGGACTCTATTTTTTGGATGCCAGAGTAAACGGATGTTTAGGCCGCAATAGCTAGTAAATGTTCTAGATAATTCACGAATGCGATACCATACATTTTTCGCAGAACCTTTCGAAATCTCATAATACTGATTTATCAGAGTTTGGTCTTTGTTCATCGAGGGAGGACTTTACTTCTAAATTGCCTACTCAGTCCGAAGTAGCACCTGTTGGCAAGAGTTATTCTGCGTTGGATTTCGATGCTGACGTTGTTGTTGGTAGTCGACGTACTTGATATCGAACGGCTCCGAAAGGCCTTTCCCGATTCTGTCGGAGCTTTTGGTATTTATTTTGGGGTTTACATACCCGTATTCGTTTTGCGGGTATATCAAATTCAGACATAAAGGCAGCTTCTTTTCGTGCTGTCAAAAGCAGCTTTGAAAGCCACGAAGAGGTGATGTGTGTCGGTTCTCTTTTCACGGGTATTTTCCAAGATTTGGCGCATGGTGCATATCTGGTCAGCTGTTGTTTTCCCGGGCCTGAAGCCAAAGTCCAATCAGTTTGCTGACGGTTGCCTTTAATCGTTTACACAATGCGCTCGATAGAACCTTATAAGCGATGTTGAGAAGGCTTATCCCAGGGTAGTTGATGCAGATTACGGGGTCTCCCTTTTCGTGGATTAGGCAGAGTATACTTAAATTCCAATCATCGGCCATGCTTTTGTCCGACTATATCCTACAAAGAACCTTATGCATGTTCCTTATCAATTTCTCGCGTACTTAGATTTATTAAAACCACTGTAATACAACGAAATACTGAAATCGAATTGTCAGAAACTATCGGAAGTATAAAAAACAGTAACAGAAGTGGAAGGTTCTGTTGAAAATCTGATTTATATTCCATTTAAAGCTTGGTTAGGTTAGAGACTTTGGTGGGCTTGAGGCACAACTTAGCACTGGCTCAATATTAAAACAGATGGTATAACCTTTGTGAAGTGATTTATCTGTAATTAGAATCTTTTGTCAGTTTATTGTGCTTTTAAAGATGGCTAATCTATGATTTGAAACATTGTTTTTGATTACATGTTTAATGGCTGGTTCGTCAAAGATAAGAACGCAGTTCTTTCGAGCTCCAGTAGCGCTACATGTTCCAAATCGACGGATAGAAGGAGAGATAACAAGATCCTAGGAGTATACCTCTGTCCCTGCGGGTCCATTTTGAATCCGTCGGTATAGAGTCCTTTTTACAGCGGTAAAGGCGGGTAGCCAGTTGAAGGATATCATCAGAATCTTTCGATATTTCAATTAACTTCATAGAGCTTTTGTTATCGATCTCTATTTCCTGATTCATTCATTCTGTGGAGGGGAATTAGGAAGCTCCATTGGAGTACAGTGTCTCCTGTAGGCTATCGATATGCAATCTAACCTAACTCAACCTATATTCACGGGAATGCTGAAGAAACCTTTTTTTTCTTCTTCTTTATTGGCGTAGGCGATTATAGCCGAGTTAACAACAGCGCGCCAGTCGTTTCTTCTTTTCGCTACGTGGCGCCAATTGGATATTCCAAGCGAAGCCAGGCTCTTCTCCACTTGGTCCTTCCAACGGAGTGGAGGTCTTCCTCTTCCTCTGCTTCCTCCGGCGGGTACTGACTCGAATACTTTCAGAGCTGGAGTGTTTTCGTCCATCCGGACAACATGACAACTTGACATAGCCAGCATAGCCGCTATGTCAAAAGGAAGGTCTCTCATCCGAGGCTTGTTGCATCCTTTTATTGCGGGTGTTTTTTTACGTGGCGGGTCCCAAACCCAGCGCACAACCCTGCGGAGGGGATGTTTCGCCTTCTCACTTTAGCTCGCCTTCAAACGGATGTTCTTAGGCTACCTAGAGGATACTTGGTCAAAGACCGGAAGTCGTGAGCTGCCTGAGTCATATGTAAAAGAATCGTTTCTGGCCACTCCCAAGTGAATGGCGATCAGAGAACTTTCCTCAAACTTCTACACATGACTCCATCCTCCTGAAGAACCCTACCTTTTGATAATTTGCATTCACAAAAAATAAAATTAAAATAAATAAAAGCAATTTCACATTTCGAAACGGTTACTCAACTTTAAACCGAACACGTAGCCATGAATACTCAAAACGTACCAGCACTAACTAAGCAGCATTCATTCAACTTTCATACAGGGCTGTAAAAAATCTTTTAATAATGAATGCAAGATAAAGTCCAAGCCCAAGCCCCACTTGTACGCCTGTTGCATGTTCATTTGAGCAGCTTTTGCAGTTAGGAATTTTGTATCTTCACAGCCCGAAGGTTCACATGCGAAGTGCGCAAGTGCGCAATGTCCGCACGATTGCACACATACACACACACTGCCACGGCCACATGGACACGGGCTTAGACATAATCAGCGACATGCCCATGAAACAAGGCATGAAACGGTGACGCGGATCCAAATCGACTGGCTGCACAGCGGTTCGCATACGAAATCCCTCCCCCCGGCAGCCGTCTACATCGACCGTTTGTGGAACGCTTGTGTATGTGAGCGTGTGTGCAGGTGTGCGTGCACAGCGTGTAGGCCCAGTGTCCAGCTAGCGTTGCGCAACAATAGTTCCCCTTTGCTAGGCAGCTGCAGCGCCGCTGTAGCCACTCGCTTATCCCTGCACTTGTGATGCGTTTGCGTTGAGCTCGTTCGCTAGCGTTGGTGGAGCGGTTGAGCGCGAGGTAGAGGTGCTTCAACAGCTGCAGCGCTTTATTAGCCTGTCCAGATTGTTGCGCTGTTTTGTTGTCCATCATGCTGTTGTTGTTGTTGTTGTTGTTGTTGTTGTTCGTGGATGACGGCGATCACAGCCAACAATCAATGACGCAAACAGCGGCCTAGCAATGCAACAACAACAAATACACACTCGAACAACGGCATCACCGTGGCCATCATCATCATCAAACGGTTAGAATAAAATGTTTAGGCCGAAAACGAGTTCCTTCGCATTACACACACACATATACTCATCCATTTTACTGTGTATTCACATTTAAAGCAACAACAAGAAAAAAGATCTATAAAATTTTCCAACTTGATTTGGTGTTCAATATTGTTTTTGTTGTTATTGCCATAGCTGTTAAGCGAAAAATGTGTATGTATATATGCGATAGTGTATGTATGCGTGCGTGCGTGTGTTGCAAGAACGGTCGCATTCACTTCTTAATGCCATCTCTGGGCGCACAAGTGCATTTAAATCGTTCTGTTGGGCCTTTATTGGCCACGTTCGAGAATTTAAGGTTAGTCTGAGTGCGTGTGTGAGCTATAGTATGCGTGTGTGTGTGTGTGTGTAAAGAGGTGATGCGAATACAAATGTGTGTCTTTGCTATTTACGCGATAAGGCGAATGCTGTAGGACAAGCTGCAAGGAAAAGTACCGTTAGTCGGAAATTGCTCGAAATGCATTTGCAATTGAAGAAATATACGCGTCCACATATAAATATACTCAGAGGGCTTTAAATAAGTAACGTATGTATTTTAGCAGAAGAAATATCAAATTTGATGAGTTGGTCGTACCAACGGTAATTTTACAAATTATAAATTCTGTTTCTGTCCGCTTCTTCTCAATATGACCGAAACTATCACAGCTGGCCAGTAATGGTTAAAATGTGATTTTTGGTCAAATAATCGGCCACAAGCGTCGATCGATGAGACGGCGCATTATCGTGTAGCAAACGCCAACTTTCACCTTTGCGATATTCGGGCCCAACACGTCGAATACGGCGCACCAAATGCTTCAAAACTCCACGGTAGAATACCGCATTAACATTTTGGCTGGATGGAACAAATTCCTTGTGGACAATAACCTTGGAATCATACAAACAAATCAGCATTGTCTTCACTTTAGACTTCTCTATGCGATTTTTGGGTTTCGGCTCGTCCGGTGCCTTCCATTCAGCACTCTGGCGTTTCGTTTCGGGATCATATTGGAACACCACGTTTCGTCATCAGTCATAATATTGTAAAAGAAGTTTTTGTCCTTTTAGACCTCTTTAATGGTGTCCTTCGAATGTTGGATTCTGAGCAATTTTTAGTCGTCAGCCAATATGTGCAGACAAACCGTGCACACACCTTTCGCAAGCCCAAATGTTCAGTCAAAATGCGATAAATCGATGATTTGGAGAGATTCAATTCCACTTCCATGAATTTCAGCATGCTGAACGGCAGTGTATTATATAGAGATTGCGAACCCGATTCCCCAATTGATGACGAGGGAATATATGTTCCATTTTCGTCTGAAGAACAAGAAAACGGCTGGGAACGATGCACTGCCGGACGAGCTATTCAAATGCGGCGGTGAACAACTGACAAGGTGCATGTATCAGTGTCTTTGGAAGATATGGTCGGATGAAAGCAGCCCGAGGATTGGAATTTAAGTGTGCTCTGCCCAATCCACAAATTTGGGGTCCACAATCTGTGCCAATTACCGTGGGATAATCATCCTTAATATCGCATATAAAGTCATATCAAGCGTAGTGTGTGAAAGACTAAAGTCCACCGTCAACAAACTGATTGGACCTTATCAGTGTGGCTTTAGACCTGGAAAATCTACTATCGACCAGATTTTCACCATGCGTCAAATCTTGAAAAATACCCCTGAAAGAGTTTTGACACACACACCTTCTCGTCGATTTCAAAGCTGCTTGTGACATCACGAAAAGGAGCTGTCTTTATGCCGCTCTATGCAGAGTTAACCCGTTTATATAGGCGAGGCTTCAGACAAGAAGACTCCCTAGCGTGTGATTTCGTCAGTTGACAGTCATAACTTTGGAGTCGTAGATAATTTCGTCTATCTTGGAACCACCATTAACAATATCAACCTTGAAATCCAACGCGCAATCATTCTCGCCAACAGGTGCTACTTCGGACTAAGTAAGCAATTGAAAATTAAAATCCTCGATGAACAAAGACCAAACTTAACAAGTCACTCATCATCCCCGTCCTGTCATATGGTGCAGAGGTTTGGACGATGACATCTGATAAGTCAGCGTTAGGAGTTTCAAGAGAAAGGTTCGGCGGGAGATTTACAAAGAGCGTTCCAAAGTAAACAGGACTTTAAAAAAAAGAACAAATGGTTTTTTCGGCAAAATCGATTTATTTTATTCAAAATAGACTCCTTCTGCTTCAATACAGCTTTTTACACGGTCCAACAGCATGTCGAACGAGTGCTTTAGTTTGTTGGCCGGTATGGCCGCCAGTATGCCGGTGCAAGCCTTTTGAATGGCCTCTACGTCTGCATAACGATTTCCTCTCATGGGCAAATGCATTTTTTCGAAAAGGAAGAAGTCGCACGGTGCCATATCAGGTGAATACTGGGAGTGGTTAATGGTTAAAATGTGATTTTTGGTCAAAAAATCGTGCTTCGAAAGTTGGATTTTGAGCAATTTTTGGTTGTCAGTCAGTTTGTGCGGAACGCGATAAATCGATGATTCGGAGATGTTCAATTCCTTTTCCATGAGTTTACGCACAGTTTCGATGGGATTTCCGGTGATCACGGATTTTGATTGGCCCACATGTTGATCGTCATTTATGTCCTCACGACCACTTTGAAAACGTTGAAACCACTCATCGCCATAAACTTGTTTCATCAATTGAAACGGTAAAAGTTTTACCAATTTTAAAACAAAATTTAATGAATAGTGGGACCCTGTATTGCGGTGGACCCACACCATAATGGAGCTGCTTCGCGTCATGCAAAGCTACTTTTGGGGTGTTAAAACCCAACAAGATTTAAAAACAAGTCGCATTCTAAACTGGGTACTGCAGGCTCAAGAAGCTTCTGTTCAACATTGGCATAGCCTTCTGTGCGAACAGGCAGTTTGTTTGTGAAGTATATTATGGTTTTAATAATCGAAAATAATGCTCTATCTTGTTTTAATTTTAAAGGTATAGATTTTTTAACATTAAATATTTGTTTTTTTTTCATAAATGTGATTAGAATATCTATGTATGAGTAAGCAATTGCATTCCCATGTCTTCGCGTGTAAGGCCAACCGTTGTGCTAAACAAAATTGACACGCATCAAATATGCTGTCAAATCTACTAACAAATTCATATACATAATTTTAGTAGGATAACAAGTATGCATAGCCTAAGTATTTGTGGCATATCTGGAATTGATTTTATTAATAACTTATGACGCTCGCGACGGTCGAGGAACTCTGATGTAACCTAAGGAGAAGCGACAGGCGATCGTCTATGAGCTGGGATTATGGGAAGAATATTTAAAAATATCTACGAAATTAATGCGTTCTTAAGCTGAAAGTTGAGTGGAGAGTGGAGTGAGCGTTTGGCAGGCGATTGCGGCTTTAACTGTACATCAAACACCACATGTGGTAGAACAACGGCGTCAAGAACAAGAACAATGCCAGCAATGCGAATAAGCTGCATATAAATAATGAAATACAGTAATCTAGGCGGCAACAACAACAACAACAACAACCACAACAACAGTAATGTATGAGGTGTAACTTGCATTGGCAGAATAGAAAATAAACTTATAACAGTGATTGCCTTTTAGATCAGGTGGAGATCGCGCAGATCAACTATCGAGTTCAAGTTTTCAATGAGCGCCTCAAAAATGGGAAAACGAAGAAATCGAAGTTAGCAAAAAAAGAGAAAAAAATGGCAGGAGAAAATAAGTGCCGGTGCAACATGCGCAACACGCCACTGCTGTGTGTTCGCCTTGCACCGCGTGGCGTGGTGTGGCAAGCAACAGTAATCAAAGGTTGGCCGTGATATTGTGGCTGCTGACCGCTAAAGACCACACCGTATGTTGTTGTAGCGCGTCGGGGCTACGAAAATGTATTGCTGCAACGTGTAACTGGCAGCGTGCAACACAGGCGCTCTTGCGGCCTTCTCAAGGTATGTGGCAGCTACCGCTGCAGCGGACGTTTACCGAACGTGATGCGTTCGTTTGTCGGTCGATTGGCCAGCCTGCAACGGCCAGCAGATAGGTGAGGTCACCAGAAAAGTAGCGCTTGCCACTCGCTAAGATGCCTTAAGTAACCTGTTATGTTTTAGTTGTGTGTTTTTTTTTGTTGGTCGGTGTATTTTCTAGTTTCCTCCACATGTTTTATCAGCTCCAATTTCTTTTACTCTTTCTTTGTAAATATAAACTTTATTTGCTGTTTAATGTACACAAACAACAACAATTTGTGCGGCAACATTTACTGATGTTTAACGAGTGATTAGCTGGATGCCCGAATGCTGATATGAGTAACACTCTCACGTTCAGATATGAGTGCCAACAGGAACAGGGTGATGCAGAAAGTGGTTACACTTTTTTACTTCAAACGTCCAAGTTTTCTTTCGGTTCTTTATGATCTTCGTTGAATTTAAATGAACAAAAATTTCTTTGGCTTTACAGATTTATAATCTGGAGGACATATTAACCCAATCTGTCTTAGGGGATTTACACGTATAAAAGAGGTTTCGGTCGGTATTCCAAAGCAAATAACGTTGTCATAGAGGGATCGTGATTGCTTCATTTTAGATTTTGGCATTTAATAGAAGGTATGTTCACCTGCTAAACAACAAAAAAGATCGTTGGATTTGGCCGTTCCAACGACAGTTGGTTCCGGTAACCGGAACCAAAACGAATTGTTACTGACCACTGTCTGTAAACTTGGCAACATTCCTCAAAATTAGGTGGTACATGCCTTCCGCCAGAACAACCACAATATTTCTCAGGTCCGTATCTCTAATCACCGGGCACAAAAAGTGTCTGCCTGCATTACATAACGGGTTTTTCAATAAGAGCGCTATAAAGATTTGGGATATCACTGAAATTTTTTATTCCTGTGCAAGTACATTCGATGCCATTATGTATGGAACTCGATTTCTTTCGCAATTTCACGTTCGATATTCGTACGAAGTTCATCAATCGTCACTGGCTTGTTAGCATAGACCATAGACTTGGCGTCCACAGGAAATAGTCTAACCGCGTCAAATCGCACGACCGAGCCGGCCAATTGACTGGGCCATTTCGTGAGAACTTGTTCACCAAACTTGGTTTTCAATAAATCGATTGTGTCATTCGCTGTATGGCTTGTGGTGCCATCCTGTGGGAACCACATATTGTGCAAGTCCATATCATCGAATTCGGGTCAAAAATATTCCGTTATCATTGAGCGGTAGCCGCTTCCCATTCCCAGTAACGTGCCGGTCTTGATTATCACGGAAGAAGTACCACCCAATGACGCCACCGGCCCAGAAACTGCACCAAACCGTAATTTTTTTCGGGATGCAATGGTGACTCATGGAGCACGTGTGGATTGCTGCCTGACCAATAACACATATTTTCCTTTATTGGTGAAGTCATTCAGCCAGAAATGAGCCTCATCGCTGAAGATGATTTTTCGTCAGGAACATTTTTACTGTGCCTGTGGATTCAAATTTTTTCACTACATACTCAATTGTTGATCTGACAAGTCGATTACGACGTCCATAAATTCGACCTAGCGCTCTTAAAGTTGAGGTCACTGACTCCGAATTCCAGCTGTAAATTTTTATAATTTTGACTCGTTGTTGGATCGTATATCTTTACATGATGAAATAGCAAACCTTACTGAAGGTAAATATCAAAATAACAAGAAAAAATATGGCGTCGTTTGCTGTCCCTATCGGTTTACTTTTGTACCGTCCCTATTGAAAACCCTTTCTTCTTTTAAATGATATCTAGTACCATCGCTCCAAAATGTGCCTAAGGTGGCTAATGATCACTGCTTGACTAAAACTCGGAGATGCTTTTAGGTATCATTAGAATATAAATTTTTTTTACCATCGCCAATTGTTCTGAGGTTCATAGCGAAAAGTAGATAACAAAGCTCTCGGTCAACAGGACCTTGTTTGGAAAAGCTTTGTGGTTTGATGGATGCGTTGAATTGTCGAGCTCGATGGCAAGCTGCCTCAGTACTGGTCAATAGTGTAGCCGCATCAACTTGTCTATCCAAAGGACTTCTAAATCCATTTAAGCCTATAATCTGTACGCTGTAGGTTTATTGAAGGAAACTTTTATTTTGCTTGTATTAACTAATTGTCAAGAGAACTTTATAGAATAAAAAAACTCTACTTATATGACCCACCCTTTATATAATATTCACCGGCATGCTTGCTGTTTGCTCGTGAGCTTTCCTTGTTTAAGCTAATTTGCTGGCCCGCAGCAGCTGCTTGAAATATTTTATTATATCTACTTAGATATTTACAACTTTTCTTCTCATACTTAGAATATTTATTGGCTTAAACTTCGTGCATACGAGCTCCCATGTGTACGAGATCATGTGTGCAAGTGCGGCTTTATTTGTTTGTTCCTCTTTACAATCGCTGGGAGTTTAGTTGTGCATCTGCCTTTCAGTTACTTCGTTTTACTGCATCTGTGCGCTACGTGTTCAAGTGCATTTCTTAGTTTTCTAGGTTATACGTACAGCGAAAGGTGCTGATCTAACAGTTCATGCATGCCAACAATAAATCCTTCATAAATGAAAATATGCTGAATAGTAATGCGAGTACTTGAAAGCGCGTATTTGTTTACTGACTTGATAAAGAAATTAAGGAAGTATTTGTGGTTATATTAAGGTGTCAGTGATTTACTGGAGTAGCTCATTTTGAGACGATGGAAGCCAACAATTTTTTATTTTTATACTTCAAATCAGGCGATAACACCATAATATACCTTTTTGCTGCAATGATATGCCCACAAGTAATATAACTTCTACACAATTTTATTTGTTTACCATTACCAACATTTATATAGGTGGGAACACTGAAACGTCTTTCATTTTTTTTCAAATCCTTGCAATCATTTAGAAGTACCCCAAATACATGAAAGATTTTTAAGTGCTGTTCATTTACAGCGTAAGACCTTTTTTTAAGTCAGGTGGGATCTCCATTAAAATTATTTATGTACTGTCAGTTGTTTAAATTCTTGATCATATCTATAAATTCAAATTCCCTCCATTTTGGAACTCTTTTAGCTGAGAAGTCTTTTAGTGGTAGTGACATTCTTTGAGGGTGGATTCAAATTTGCGGGGAATATTAGTGGTACAGTCTACTATTAGGTACTATCCATCAATACCTGTTTCTGGCTTTTAGACAAGTGTAGCGTTTACATGCTGAGATAGATCTACTACTCTGGAGCGCATCCTCTCGTATGGAAGCGACTATCAACTCCGATAGTAGGCTTGAATTCACACACGATTCGTTCGAGGGTACCGATCCATAGTGGCAACACAAGCGCTGTAGAACTGATCAATTGGCAAGGAGATGCATCTCGGCCTTGCTATATGTAGAGTGAAAATGGATCGATGTTTCGTTTTCCTCTTACTGGTTACTTCTGCATAGCCAGGACTTGCGGGAGGTTGTTGAACGCTGTGCAAATATCAGTACTTGCGCAGTCTAACCTTACGACTGGCCTAAGTAAGGAGAAGTAAAGTCGTCTCTCAACGAACCAAGACCAAGCTCTATAAGTCCCTCATTTCCGTCCTGCGCTGGCTAGGTCATGTCGTCCGATTGGATTAAAACACTCCAGCTCTGAGAGTATTCGACGCAGTACCCGCCGGGGAAGCAGAGGACCCGGCCTGGCTACTCTTCGAATCTCAAATTGGCCGCAAACAGCGGAAGAAAGAACGACAGCTGAGCTGTTATAAATTCGGCTATAACCGCGCAAGCAGTATTTACGCCAATAAAGAAGAAGAAGAAAGGAGAAGTTCTAAGAGATTGGAGAAACATCTCAACACTTTTTTCTTGACTGCCACGAAATCTTTGCGAAATCGAGGTTAAAGTAACATGCATTTCACACCTTTACACATCTGATGCTTTGGCGGGACCTGAAATTAAACGCCAAACAGATTTGTATTGGGTTCAAGGCGCTTTTTTGACACTTACGATCTACCATAATTACAGGATTTATTTTTCTAGCTTCGTAAAATATTGTAAATAGCAGTCGAAGTGGGAACCTCTCCATCTAAGCGACCGCACATTGAACCAAAGCTAACTGAACCTCTGAAAATTCTTATAACAGAACTCACCCTCTAAACTTAAAAAATCAATTTACCAGAAAATATAATATAATAAGTAAGTATAATAAGTATTTGTAAGTCTGATGACTCTTCTTTGCTACTATCATACCTGTACTTTCTCCAGAGCGTTTGTTACTTTGCTCATCCTCAAAGCTTGACAATCCGTCTCGTAAATCCGAATAACGCAGTAATATAATATTAATTTGGTTTAGATGGTTCGGTGATCCAAGTAAAGACAGATTACGCATGGGTCGTGTCAAGCTGTCATGTTATTTTTCTTCAGTATTGGTTGGCATTTCATCATGGAAAGACCTACGCCTGAACAACGGTTCCAAATCGTTCAAGTTTATTACGAAAATTCATGTTCTGTAAAGAATGTGTTTCGCGCGCTTCGCTCAATTATAGTCAACATAATCGGCTTACTGAGCGCACTATTCGCAACACCATTACCCTTTTTGAGACCCAGCATTCATCATTGGATAATATTCGATTGAATAGATCACGTCCAGAACGCAGTGAATGTAAATAAAAATGAAAAATGAAAAATATAGCAGCCGCAGCTGAGATTGTGCATGATGACCGTGGAGAGTCGATTCGGAGCCGTTCGAAGCAACTCGGATTGCCGTATAGAATTACATGGCGCATTTTACGTCTTAAATTGAAAGCGTTCTCAATTCAACTTGTGCAAAAACTGAAAATGGTCGACCTTTAAAAGTTCCATGAAGATCCGACGTTTTAGAGCCAAATTTAGTTCATCCACGATGCTCATTTTTGGCTCAATGGGTATGTAAACAAGCAAAATTGTCACATTTGGGACGAAGGCCATCCTGAAAAAAATCAATTGCTGCCATTTCATCCGCAAAAAGCAAAAGTTTGGTGTGGTTTGTGGATCGGTGGAATGATCGATGAGAACGTAACCGTCAATGGCTATCATTATCGCACTGTAATACTGACTATTTGATGCCTGAATTTGAAGCTCGTGATCTCAGCGATATGTGGTTTCAACAAAACAGTGCCACGTCCCACACATCGCATCTATCAATTAATTTATTGAGAAAACACTTACGTGAGCAGATAATATAACGTTTTGAGCCGGTCGATTGACCACCAAGACCGTGCGATATCACACCGTTAGACTTTTTTATGTGGAGATATGTAAAGTCTGAAGTCTATGCGAACAATTCCGTTTCGATTCAGGCCTTGGAGCAAAACATCACACCTGTCATTCGCCAATCACCAGTCGAAATGCCAGAACTAGTCATCGAAAATTAGACTCATTGGATAAACCATCTGAGACGTAGCCGCGACCAAAATTTGAAAGAGATAATCTTTAAAAAATTAAATACCAGAATGTTCTTTCGAATGATATTAAACATTCCCAATTAAATTAAGTTTCTATCTGTAGGGAATCTCGAAATAGATTACCCTTTAAATGGATTTAGATTTTTATTTGATGAACGATATATTTAGATATTTGAAAGTATACTAGAGAGTTCCACAAAAAGTAGGGTCAAACCGATATCTGTATGTGATATAGCAGCCTTTATAACTCTAGTCTGCCTTAGTACAAACATCGAATATTTTCAGAGTAAAGTGTTCTTTAATTTCTTTTTAAATTTTTATCTTCATTATTTAAAATGCTTCACAACTATTGCTAATACCAAGTCTCGCGACATTAGCATCGCATCCTTCACCATAGATTTATATCAGCAAAATATTTATTTGTTTTTTTTTTCTATTTTTGCCGAAATTCACTTTTCCGTATTCGCGCTGCTCAAGACTAAACTTTTAAATAAATCTATTATCTAAATGCCAGCAGTGGAATTGTTTTACTTTCCGCCAAGAGCACTGACTAACACGAAGCAATTCAATTAAAACGCGCTCGCTTAAATCTTTAATCTTAGCCTCGTAAAAGTGTCAAACTGGAATTCTTATCAGAAGCGCAATGTGGACCAAATTACGAAAGAAACCAAAACAAGAACTTACACAGCAAGCGGCAGTGGACAATCGCAGCTTCAGTATGGTATGTAGGAGTCTAGATGGTGAAAAGAACAAGCCAACAAGCAAGGAAATTGAAAGCATGCAGCGCATCATAATCCTTCAACGCAATGGGGGTACAAAAGATGGCTACATACAAACAGATGTAATGCTAGACTTACATATGTATACACTTGCATCCAAAAACATATATTAGAAGGAGTCAAGTGAAAGTGGTGAGTTCTCTGGAGCAGCGTATACCTCTGGAAGCAGTGATACTCATGGCGGCGACACGCAAAAGGAAAGCGAATATTGGTGCGTTGATTTACCGTTGTCGCGCACACTCTTGCCCCGCTGCAGCACAGCTCGTTGCTACTTCAATATTCTACCCACTATGGACTAGAAATAGCATTTGCGTCGAAGTGTCGTTTAACGAAAAGCTACACGAATGCTGACAAAGCGCAAACCCAGCGGCAGCAACAAGCAATGTACAGAGTCACTCATACCCTCATACAGTTGGGTGGCTTGTGTAAACACTTCCGGTGGCGTTTGCCACAAACCAAGGCGACAAACAAGCCCCGACAGATAAGGGAAATAGCGGATTCATTGCAGTGTGAAAACTTTTGCCAAACAATGACTCAAACTATTACAACAAGTAGAGCAGCAAGACAACTACTTGTAAGTTTGGGCGCGCAAGTCCTTTCGAATTCACAGTTGCGATCCGGTGTGTGGGTGTGTGAGTATACGCGTGGCCCATTACATTTAGCCAGCAGCCAGATTAAATTGCTGGCGTTTGCCATTCAATGCAGACGCTGGCTGGCGCTCCTTAACTGACTTTCTGCTTTGTGTTTGGGCATGGCACCGAGGCAGCGTGACAGCGTTCCTGCCATTTGCTGGCTCATCATCCTTTTGTTATCCTCGTGTCGCGACGAGTGCGCGTGCATTGCTTTCGCACACGTTTCAGCAATTCTTTGCACTCCACTGCGGACTTTTCGGACGGTTGGGCGCTGCGGCAGCTGCTATCATTCTATTATTGAACAAACTCAAGTAGTTTGCCTTTCACGCAACTCTCAATTTTGCGAAAGTTTCCTCGTTGATCTGCGTTTTGACACGATAGTTGATAGTGAACGTCAGTGTATTCGTCACAACAAAATATTTACCGGAATTCTGTAAAACAAAGATTGGCGCCAAGGTCATTACTAAAATATGTATTTAATTTATGTACGCAATGACGAATATTTTTGGGAGCAAAAAATTGGCATTTCTTCAAAATTGCGCAGCAAAGTTGAGCTAACAAAATTATATGCATGGCGGCGAGGTTTCTCTGAGCGGTCGTCTAAGACTGCGGTCAAGGCAACGTCTTTAATAATAAATATATGAAAATATTTCGGTGTTAAGCTATAGTTCTCAGTATACCGGGGTTCGGTCTGTACTTATGTATATTGCCTTCACGCTAGAAGCTCTATATTTGATGTGTTAAACTACCGAGTAGTTGTCCTGAATTTAGAATGGATTCCATTCAGTGTTTACAGTACAGAGATCTTCCCAAAAATTTACAGACTCTCAGTTCCATAGAGGTAACGATACGTAGACCTAATGTTTTGCGAAGAGTTTAAAGAAAATAAAGAAACTGTTCTATTATCACAGATGAGCTGAAATTATAACCAATTTGATGTATCTTTCAAGGTGCTCAGAAATGCTTCGGCTTTAAAAATATCTCTCAGGCAAATCTTGAGGACTTTTGAAATTGTTAAATGATCTCAAAACAGATTTTGCAGCAGATTAATAAAATGCAGCAATTTTATAAAGGTAAAACTAACAGAAGGTTTCAAGGACGGAACACGATTTTGTAGAGCCACCCCAGAAGTGATCTAGTGACTGATGCACAGAGCAACCTAAACTTATGGAGGGAACACTTCTCTCCAGCATGCTGAATGGCAGTGTATCAAAACACCATCAGATGGTGAACCCGATTCCCCAACCGATGACAATGGAGCGGACGTTCCATTGCCCAACCACGGAAAAGTTCGAATAGCAATTACCCATCTGAAGAATAACAAAGCGTCAGGGGCGGCTGGATTCCCAGCCAAGCTGGGACGGCAAAGAGACCGATAAAGCATACATCAGCTTCTTTGTAGAATATGTTCAGACGAAAGCATGCAGAACTTAAGTGTGCTCAGCTCAATCCACAAAAAGGAGACCCCACAATCTGCGTGGGATAAGTCTTCTAAAGATCGCTTATAAAGTACTATTGAGCATACTGTATGAAATATTGAAGCCCATCGCCGACAAACTGTTTGAACCTTATCAGTGTGGCTTTAGGCTTGGAACTTGACAACTGACCAGATATTAACCAAACCTAAGAAAAGACCCGTCAAAAGAGAATCGACACACATCACCTCTTCGTTGATTTTGAAGCTGTTTTCGACAGCACGAAAAGGAGCTGGCGACTCCCTATCGTGCGACTTCTTCAATATACATATTTCTGGAGAAAATAATTCCACCTGCAGAGCTGAATAGAGAGTCGTCTACAAGAGTGTACAACTGTTGGCGCACGCCGATGACATCGATACGTTACGAGTTTTCGAGAGAAAGGTTCTGCGGACCAGATAGAAAAGAACCTGTCTACATTTGGAATCTCCAATTGGCACCAAACAGCAAACGAAGCAACGAAGAAAGACTGGCGCGTTGCTGTAAATTCGTCTATTACCGCCTAAGCGGTGTCTACGCTTGTAAAGAAGAAGAAGATCTAAACATATTCTTAAATACAATAATCTATCAGTTTTTTGATACGATTAAAAATCGATTAAAGTCTGTATTTTTAAACACCGCTATTTAGAAATTTTTTGATTCTTTTCTCCGATTGAAGGTCGTTGTATGGACAATTTATTTATTATAGTGAGACTTTTACACTCTCCCAACAATGTTTTTTTTTGGTTTGAAAATGCATCCAGCAAGTAGGTCGGAATCACTGCAGGAGTGGAAGAATTGAAGCATGTTCGCGAATAACGTTGTAAGCGACAGATTTAGAAATGTTCAGGAAATGAAATAAACGTTTAAAGCTTAAAGTTTTATCTATTTTGGATTTTTTTTTTTATTTTTTCAATAGTAATCTGTCTATTTAGAATGAAGAAATTGAAATAAAAAATTAATAAAATAGTTAAACTAATAAAAAAAAAAACGAAATTAAACTCTTTAAATGGAAAAACGTTTTATATCCAAAATTAAATGGATGTTAACACGTTATTCCACTATGCATAACATATAGTAGGATGGCGTTTGAAACGTTTTCCGTCAACGTATTTGGAAAGTAAAGGTTTCAAAACCAAAAAAATTGTATTTCAGTAATACAAACAGACAAAGAAGGTTATAAACAAAACGAAAAATCTTTTATTTCAAATAAATTTAAACGATATTTCCGCAAAATGTAATTCACAACGGATATGTAGTAAATAGTATAGAGTATCAATATATGTATTGGTTTATCTTTCATGGCAACTGTTTATAAAACTGTGCATAGTTTTCTGGTAAATACGCCGCCATTGCCAGAAGGTCCTTCTTCTTTTCATCACTTACTTTTATTGGATCATTCCTGAGCATTGGCAAAGTATAATTCGCATAATCCCTTTTTTATTTTTAGCGCAAATTATAAGAAGTCCATGTTTCTGCTATATTATGCTGCTTACGTATTCTAAGTGTGTTTGGATCGTCTCTAGAAATTTGTATCCACTTTGCAGTAGTTATTTTGCACAAAGGATTTCTATATGAAATTTTTGACTAGCATCTCGAAGTTTTTAAATTCATATAGAGCCATTTGATGAATCTGGAATGGATTCGAAGGCCTTGCAAAATGAATCATATGACACACATCTGCTGGTGTATAAAGTTGAGCTGTTTTTTTCTTTTTTTCGATAAGTGCAAAATCCCGGTCGCATGGCAGAAAGCTGTGCCCTGAAGTAAGAAATTTTTGATTCACTTCAGAAAAGTATTTGGTCAGAAGGCTGTGGCACAAAACAATCATAGTCCGGTTGTTATTTTGTCCAACGCATCTATCGGACCATATAATCAATTTTCTAATTTGATCAGTTTCCAGAATACTGAATTTTGATGTAATGTGTTTCCAAATACATGAAGCTATTTCAGCAGCTCCTCTTTTAGCAATCGTTTCGTGCCATGTGTACATATCGACCGTATTTTCTGAGATATTATGGACAGCAAAATTATAATTGGAATACTGTCGCTGATAAAATTCATCAGAATGTGTGAGATTCGGTGTGAAAATCACTTGCTGCATATCGACACATATGACTTCGGAATTTTGTGAATTTTTGCCAGCGTTGGACTCATCTCGAAGTTGCGCATATGCTTTATCTGCTTGCTAGTGATGAGCTGTCGCCAATTTTTGAATATTTTCAAATCGTTCCGTATTTTCAGCGGCAATCATATCAATAAAATACTTGTCACAAACCTTGCAAGTATCACTTCTTGGGAAACCAAATCGTAGTTTGTGTTCTGTATGAAAATGTGCTTATAAGTGTTGTACGAAATTTGGGTATCCGGATATTTAACTTTGTATAACTCGTACATTGTTTTAATATTTAAATTGGGGTTAAGACAATTTTTTCGAGATGTTGACTTTCTTGGCTGGAAAGCTTACTATGATTTTGTGGGGACGATTTTCATGTTTTCCTCGCTGATCATCAATGTCTTTCCCATATTTTACTTTTTCAACCAAAATTTGGACTCTGCGCTGCGTTATCTTCATATATTAAAATAAAAAGTAAAGTAAAAATCAACGAAAAACAACAACAAGAAAATATTTACCTGAAATGTGTGACAAAACATTTTTTTGCACACTCTCTCTCTTTTTCCGTTTGAAAGCACCAAAAAATAAAATACTGTTGTATTTCGTATAGAACTCCCCTATTCAACTCTTCTTCTTTTAGGCTCGCTCAATTCAAGAAGTGAGGATAGAAATAAACATTGCTCGTTATAATTTTTGCTATAAAAGTTATTAAAAAGGTTCTTCATTTGTTCATTATCAAGTTTTGCACAATGGAAATTACAATGGCAATCAAAAACCTATTACAAAATAGTTCAAAATGTATATGAAATAAAAATTATGTACTTAAAACGTTTTTCCACTATACCTGCTTTGGGACATTTTTTGCTGGTATAACTTGTTTTTTTTCTATTAATATAAGATTGCCCTCTATTTCTTAGCTTTTTATTATTGAAATCTTTTCAATTTTCTAAATTTATTTTCCTTTTTGAGCCTCTAACACACTTATCAAGCACACGAGAACACTCACTTTTTGCCATTGTACACACAATAAATAAGTCACTCGAAACGTTATTCCACTGAGTGCTTGTATTAAAATGCGATATATATGCCTAATTTTGATTTGGATTAATAAAAGAGAGCCATTATAACAGTAATCTGCAAAAAACCGGTTTTGAAAAAATTGTCGCTTACAACGTTATTCGCGAACATGCTTCAATTGTTTTTAGCGCCGTTGGACATCTTATGTAACTCCAACTCGCAGTTTTTTAAACTGTATCACTAAGCCCTTTAAGCTTCTAATTTATAAAGCTTATATCCGTTATCAAATGTTCTCGAGATTTTTGATTAATTTGAGAGGGCGTCTTAATGTTTGTTTTCCACGGTTGTAAGAGTAAACATGTGTGAGGTACTCAATAGGGTAATTGTGAGTTTTGTAGATGAATCAGAGCAAATGTAGGTAAAAAAAAACAAAGTGTCCTCTAAAAAGCTTATAAGAAAAAACCTGCAACAAGAGGCAAAATGTGGCGTTAGCAAGTAGTAACATGCAAAATAGATCAATTTCGTTGATTATAACCACGGAACAGCAGCTTAGAACAATGTCATGTTGTTGTAACAATTTGTGTTGTTGTCAACGAACAAAAGAAGAAATGCGATGAAAATGTGAAAATAATACAAAAACACTAACAACATTAACAACAATGTCGATCAGACGTTTCTAATTGCAAATTGTTGCGATTAAAATTGTTGCAAGTAGCGTGTAATTGTGTGCTGCACATGCGCTGCTGTGTTTGTATGTGCACTTCTTAGTTGCACTTACAGCAGTCACAATGTCAACAATATCGGCAGCAAATGGCTAACGCTAATGGTCATATCGGCAGTGCTCGTAAAATAGCCGCTGTTGTTGTTGGGCATATTTTTTCAGACTCCTGCTTTGCTGTTGTTGCAGCAACGTAAGTGTTTTTATTGTTTCTGTATGTTTGTGCAGCGGTGGAGCAGGTATTGTCGTCTCTAATATGAGCGCGCACCTTAATGTTCCTTTTAATAGCTTATTAGGCAGTGGCCGAGTGGCAACGTGGTGGATGCGGCTGCGGTGGCATAAAAGTGGCACCAGCTGACAAACCTATAAACTGCAAATAACAGTCACAGCAATAAGATAAACGGTCCAGGCGACCATGCGACCACTGTCCACCTTTTCACCGTGAACTCCGTCACGCGGTAACGGAGTGGACGCAAATGAAGAAAGCAGTGTGGCATAAGGCACCGAGCGCAGCTTAGGCATTGACCACTCCATGCATCTTTCATTTTTGCCAGTTTTGCCAGCGTAGAGCAAGTTGTTGCATACAATTGACGCTGATTGAAGAGACCACTTCGAATAGTTGCAAGTTGGCCGCTTGGCTTGCCACTCGCTGTCCGTCGTTGTTGTTTGTTGCATGCTGCTGTGTGGCAAAGAACAAACTACACGGTTGTAAAAATAAATCAATTTATAGCCTTCTAAAGTGGCACAAAGCGGCCTGAGGTGGACAGTTAATTACTTGAATGGTTGAGCGGTTGAGCGCCTGAGTGACTAACACTGGGTCGCATGGTTGGTCATTTGCTTAGCCTACCTTACTTTGCTGTTTCTGCAGCTGTTTGGCAACTGCCGCTGCCGCCGCAACGCGTAACACCAGTAAACTTTTTTCAATAATGTTTCATGATTATCCATTATCGAATAATGGACAGCGCGTTGCAACAGAGGTGACAACAGGAGTAACGCAAGGCGTTAGGCGTACTGGCAATGAGCGTGCGACAACAACAGCAGTTAAGCTCTTGAAAATGGGAAAGTGCCAACTAGATATTTAGTGAAATACAGACAAAACTGTATTTTGTTGTGTCCGTTAAATGTTCTGATACTCCCATTTAGATGAACGACGAAATCGTCAATTGTTCTCCTGAGTATTAATTTTTTTGTTGACTAAATGAGTGGAAGGTTTACTGGAGCTTCATTTCTCTTTTTCCTCGATTTCGATAGAAGGTCGCAATTCCTTCTGTGACTTCTCTCTCGTAGTTGAGACTTTTGAGTCCTCTGCCCTCCTCTGCTCAATCCAAACAGCACCTTAGGTCTTATGAGGGGTAGTACCTTCGTACACATATATTACTTGAATTTTTAACCGCATCTTCCAGGACTTCTTGGATAATAATATTTAATCGATTAGTGAAAAAAAGAGTTCGTGTTTTCAGCTCATGTTTACTGAATTTAATTAACCTTGCTCCTGAAGCCGATCTCTAGGAGCATCCCTGAAAAAGGCGTCTGTCGGTGAGAAAGATTGTTCTGCTAAAAATGATTAGATGAATACTTTTAAAGTTCTAGGGAAAATAGTCCAAGCTATATAAGCGATGCTCCAAGTAGAAGTACCTTTTTCAAAATTTTTTTTTCACAGATCACGCGTGTCAAGCTGTCATGTTATTTTTGTTCAGTATTGTCTAGCAATTCATTACGGAAAGACTTACGCCTGAACAACGTTTTCAAATCGCTCAACTTTATTACGAAAATTCACTTTTCATAAAGAATGTGTTTCGCGCGTTTCGCTCAACATATGGTCAGGATAATCGAGCGTACTATTCGCAAGACCAGTACCCATCTTGGGACCTAGCATTCATTATTGGAGTGAAGAAAATAAAAAGACCGTGGAGACACGATTCGGCGCCGTTCGCAACAACTCGGATTGACATAGGAAGCGATTTGCTGCATTTTACGTCGAGATCTTAAATTAAAAAGTGTACAACCTCGACCTTCCCAAGCAACATCCTTTGCTCTATGGACTCTTGAAAAGTTCCAAGAAGATCAGAAATTTTCGATACAAATTTTGTTCAAAGATGAGACCCTTTTCTGGCTCAATGTGTATGTAAGTAAGCAAAATTTCCGTATCGGAGGCGAAGAGCAACCTGAAGGCTTTCAAGAGTTGCTATTTCATCCAGAAAAAACAACAGTTTGGTGTAGTTTGTAGGCCGGTGGAATCATTGGTCCATATTTCTTCAAAAATGATGCCGGTGAGAACGTAACCGTCTATGGCGACCGTTATCGCACCATTATAACCGACTATTTGTTGCCTGAAATTAAAGCTTCTGATCTTGGCGACATTTAGTTTCAATAAGATGGCGCCTTTCCCATTTATTGAGAAGACACTTATTGCTGTTGTTGAGACATGATGCTCACTTGAAAATTCTAGTTCATTATTTAAATCTAAACTTACATATGTCAAATAAATTGGTGTAATGAGTGTAAGATGTGATATGTTTTTAGTTGCAATGTGATGTGATTGTCAACTACTGATTTTATGATATCACATCTTGCTATAGGATGAGTAAATTAATGTAAAATTATTTTAAATGTAGTTTAATTTATAATGTATACATTTTAATGCTTAAATTGGTGATGTGATGTCATGTGGTTTTTATGGTTTGGTAAAATAAAATATGATTGCATGTAGTCGATTGAGATATGATAATTATATTTATGTTATTGCTGTGAATTTGTATATTACAAACAATTAATTTTGGTTGCTAAACAGTGTAATTTTAGCAATATGAAGTATTGTGATGTAAAGCAAGCGCTTGTTTGTGGTGATGTGATGTGATATCTTATATTTTGTTGTGGTATAATATGTTGCAATGCGTTATACTATGATTCTATGCGGGAATGCTACTAGATACTAATAACTAATGTGTAATGTGATGTGATATGATATAGATTACTGCGATATTTTACACAAACAGGCGTATATACATATATGAACCAGTTGAGTAAAGTACGTAATCTTCTGTTATACTATATTATACGATAGAACATTTCGCGCTGATATATGGCTTATGCAGGTTGAAGCCATTTGAGAAGTTCACGCAAGTGAGGAATGTTCTCTGAGCGCCATTCCCTTTGGAGTGGCCAGAAACGATTATTTTACATATGGCTCAAGCTGCTCGCAACTTTCCTTTCTTTGATGACGACTACTGCAATTGGACTAAGCATTACGATTTAAGGGCATGCACCTGGAATGTCCGGTGGTCCCTAATTGGGAAGGTGTCGCTGCTCAGCTGGTTGATGTCCTCGTTAAAGTCAAGGCCGCCATCCAAGAAGTGCTATGACGGGACAAGGACTGAGTCGAGCACACATCACCTCTTTGTCGATTTCAAAGCTGCTTTTGACAGACCAAAAAGTAGCTGCTTCTATGTCTAAATTTGGTATCCCCCTAAAACTAATGCGGTTATGTAAACTGACGTTAAGCAATATCAAAAGCTCCATCAGGACCGCAAAGGTTCTCTCCGAGCCGTTCGATAACAAACAAGGTTTCAAGCAAGGCGATTCAATATCTTCAATCTATTACTGGAGAAAATAATTCGATCTGCAGATTTGAATTGGGAAGGTACAATCTTCTATAAGACTGTACAGCTGCTGCCGTACGCCGATGAAATTGATCATTGGCCTCAACAAACGCTCCAGCTCTGAGAGTATTCGCCATAGTACCCGCCGGGAGAAGCAAAGGAAGAGAAAGACCTCAACCCTGTTGGAAAGACCACGTGGAAAAGGACCTGGCTACACTTGGAATCACCAACGTCTGGCTCGCAGTTGCAAACTCGGCTGTAATCGCGTAAGCGGTGTCTATGGCAATAAATAAGAAGAAGAATTCCGAAATTTAGGACCATAATTGCGATTTTTATACTCTCGCAACAAAGTTGCTAAGGAGAGTATTATAGTTTTGTTCACATAACGGTTGTTTGTAAGTCCGTCTGTCTGTCCGTCCGCCCTGCAAGCTGTAACTTGAGTAAAAATTGAGATATCATGATGAAACTTGGTTCATGTATTTCTTGGCTCCATAAGAAGGTTAAGTTCCAAGATGGGCAAAATCGGTCCACTGCCACGCCCACAAAATGGCGGAAACCGAAAACTTATAAAGTGTCATAACTAAGCCATAAATAAAGATATTGAAGTGAAATTTGGCACAAAGGATCGCATTAGGGAGGGGCATACTTGGACGTAAGTTTTTTGGAAAAGTGGGCTTGGCCCCGCCCCCTACTAAGTTTTTTGTACATATCTCGGAAATTACTATAGCTATGTCAACCAAACTCTAGAGAGTCGTTTCCTTTAGGCATTTCCATATACAGTTAAGAAATGGAAGAAATCGGATAATAACCACGCCCACCTCCCATACAAAGGTTATGTTGAAAATCACTAAAAGTGCGTTAACCGACTAACAAAAATAGTCAGAAACACTAAATTTTACGAAAGAAATTGCAGAAGGAAGTTGCACCCAGGCTTTTTTTTTAAATTGAAAATGGGTGTGGCCTCGCCCGCCTTACCTTACCGATTTCAATGAAATTCGGTATATAATATTTTCTTAACACTCTGATGACATGTACGAAAATAGAGCAGGTGAAATTCGGTTCACAACCACGCCTTCTTCCAATATAACGCTATTTTGAATTCCATCTGATGCCTTCTCTGTATAATACGAGCATAAACATTAGGAACCAATGATGATAGCGGAATAAAACTTTACACAAATACGGCATTTGAAAAGTGTAAATGACGCATAATGAAATCTCGATTATCACTTTACCATGCGAGAGTATAAAATGTTCGGTGACACCCGAACTTAGCCCTTCCTTACTTGTTTATTTAAAAAAATTGTGGATCAAAAATAATTTTTTTTAATAAGAAATTGCATACCGGTATTTGGAATTAAAAATTGAAAAAAATAAAAAAATAAAAAATGATATTTTAGATTTTTGATTTTAGACGTTAAAAGCAATTAATAAAAAAGTTATTTAATTTATTATTTTTTTGCATTATTTGCAATCCTAGACCTTGGTATGGAATAAGTTTGTGACTCAAGAGTGACTAAAAATGTAATACATTATATTTATTAAAAAAGCTCAAACGAGTTACTCCTTACAGCCAACTATTAGCACCATTAGCCATTAATGGCAATAAAATACCAATTCTTTACGCCTTTTCTGTTCTACAACTCCTGAGTGCCACTCATAAATGCTCAAGTCATTCCAATCGATTTCGGCTACTGTCGACAATGTGACAGCAATGAATCGTTGAACTCTCCTGTATGCATGCTTATTTTGTTGTTGTTGCTCATGTTATTGCACTTATGCCATTATCGCTGATAACTCGAAATGACTGGCCATAGACGGCTGGGCTTAAGAAGCTTCACCAATTAGCAAAATAAATAATAAAATGCAAAAGATGAATGCAGCCAGCGCGAGCACAGCAAACCGTAAATATCAATAAGCTTAAAAAAGAGACACACCGGCGTAGTGTTGTTGTGCCCCGCAGCTAACTGCAATTTGTCAGTTGTTGCAGCCGCTTCGACTGCTCACCAAAGCTTTCTAACCGCTGCATGGAACCTGCACAGCCCAAATATGGCGACCGGCGACCGGCGACGGGCCTTTGTGCGGCGTCAGTTGTGCGCTGTGATGCTGCACTTGCGCGGACAACGCATCTGCAGGCACAAATAACTGACAGAAAATTCCAACGCCAAGCCGGCGCAGCATGAGCCACACCGCCGCCCTGCACGCACCCTTAAGCCGTGCGCATTGGACTCTGCGTAAGCTTGACTTGGCGATTTATGCATGTCTGCACTGCACTCTCCAACAACATTACATACAGCCAATATTCGTATGACCTGCTGTGTTGGGGCTGAATGACTTGGCATATTTCCTTTTTCTTAATTTTGTGTTCTTTTTTCATTCAACCATTCTTTTTTCTCTTTTTGACATACACCGAAGTGAAAGATTAACCGCAATAGCATTTGCTGCTGCTGCTGTTGTTGTTGCTATTGCATTATGCGTGCCGTTATGGTTTATGAAAAGCATTTTGAAAGTGCATTTCCATGTTTATTTGCCCATGTGACGGGATTGATGAGAAAAATCCTGCTCGAACTCGGACTGTCGTAAACGATAATTGCCTAAACGATTGCGTTGAGCGGATAATGCCGGGCTGATTGAGAATTGCGCAACAACTGATATGCAGGCGAATGATTTTCTTAAACAGTACCAAATTACAATTGTATGCTTTGTGCTCAAAGTTTCAGATTTTTAGTTAAAGATTAGGTATGGACTCAGATAAGTGGTAATTATAACTGATTAATGATCAAACTATAACAAACTTTTAGAGACAAATATTTCGAGAAATTATTAATAATGCCGCGTAATTGAAAAATATTCACATACATTCATATAAAATGTCTTGATACCAACAATGATATTATAGCTTTGGGATCGTCAAAAGTGTTGCAGACTCGTGATACTATTTATCTAGTTATATACAATAAGGCCGTAGCAGAAAGCAATTTGTGAAGGTCAAAAACCGTAAAGTTAGCTAAAACTTTCCTAATTTGAGTCATCTTTTGTTGATGACGATAACATCAACTCTTATGGATCGACACAACTACAAAAACACTGAATACAGCTGAAAATTTTGTCGTACTTCAGGGGCTTGTATATCAACATAATAAAAATAACCTCGAAACGTGAAATTTTGAAATTTCCGTTATTTTCTCAACACACCACATATTTTGGTTAACGTTTTGGGTGCTAAGAGCCTGTCAATGAGTTTACACACACTAAGGCTTCGAAAACTGCTGTGAATCACGACGTCACTCGAAGTCTCAAAAGGAGCACGCCAGCTTAACACAGTGGACCCAACATTCAATAAAATGCGTATTACATACTAGTGATTGCTTACCGCCATTTTATGGATATGACCTCCGAAACTGTCCAACACCAGTGCAGAATGAGCGCTTCAAAATGAAACCGAAAGCGAAAAACGCAAAAGTAGTACGGGAGCCATCCAGTCCAGGCTCATAACACAAGTGTAAAGAAAAAGAATATTAAGCTGCTGGCGTACGCTAGTATTTGGAGACCTATTTTGAAGAGGACAATAAAAATGTCGGCTAGAATAATGATGCAGTAATTTTTTATCTGATTTTGTTGGTTTACTCATTCTTCTTCTTCTTCATTGGAGTAGACCTCACTTACGTGGTTATAGCCGAGAACAGCGTTCTTCCTTTTCGCTGTTTGGCACCAATTGAAGATTTCAAGTGCAACCATTGTTCTTTCTAATGAAGTGGAGCGTTTCTTTTCCTCCTAGCACCCTCGGCAGGTACTTTCACGATCGAGACACTCCTAAGATCTGGAGTGCTCATTCATTAGGACAGAGATGATCAGAAACGGAGCGTGCGCAGTCTCTTCTGCCGTCACAGTATAAACTTAGTATCGTTCCATCGACTGCGGTATTCGCCGTTGTCAATGCGCAAGAAACGATAAATATTCCACAAAACTTGTCTTTTGAAGAACTCGTAACGTCAACTCATTAGCTGTTGTTATTGTCTATGCATGAGTATGAGTACTTATGAGTATGATGATAAAAATTTTTGATATACTGTTATTTATATTCTTAAAAGTCATGCATTGTTCGTGTTACTTTATATACTACTAAATTCACTTTGTTTTGTAGTTGTGAAGTTAACGTTCTTTTAATTTTTTCACAAATAGTAAATTCGTTCCGATATAGATGGTGAATTAAGTGCGACGGCTAATTAGAAACAGTTGTTTAAAGAATTAAAATTCTTCAAGATGTTAATTTTTACTAATAATATTATTGATTTCTGGTAAGGGTGTATTTCAAACATGTGGTTTAAAATGCATTATTCAAATTTTGAATGAAGAATAGCTGCAGCTGTACACCTACCCTTCGCATCTTCATTTTTCAACTTTGTCAAGTTTTGAATAAAGTCAAATGCTCAAAAAAAAAATTATTTGAATATCCTTAAGCATATACAGAATTTAAAACTATTTTCACTATTGCATGCAAAGAAAAAAACTGAAGAACTGCATCAGAAATATACCGCAGAAACGACGCGTAGACTTTGCCAACTCTTACTGGTCTAAGACAATAATCTTTTGGAGTAGGAATCGCCCAGCCCAGACTTAAACTCTATAGAACATCTCTGGATGATGTTAAAAGAGCCATATGCACCAAAAATATCCCAAATATGGATGTTCTTTGTGATGAAATTATAACGGCATAGCAAGCTACACCATTGATGGAATCGAGGCATCGCGATGTGAAGCAATATTAAAGTAAAAGAGATAACCAACAAAATACTAACTGAAAGTAATCAAGTTTTTGTAATATCATTATTTTTTGTTGATAAAATATTTTCGTTTCTAATTAGTTGTCGCACTGAAATCGTTGATTCCACATGCTTTTGTTAAAATCTTCAAAACAAAAACGATTTTCAAACAAAATGTTTACTGTTAGAGTTTATGTTCTACATTGGTTTCAATAAAATAAATGGAAATACAATAAATATACGTGATTTATTGGAAAATAATATCATACTTCAAAATAGGTGTCGTTTCTAATTCCATTGACTCGACTAAGGAAAACGGAAGAGATCGGAATAATCGGTGGAAGATGAACTGATTTAGACCAAAACAGTCACATATTTCGAAAATTTCTTGTGCAAAATTTTGCTTCGATGTATTTCTTATTGCTTGGCAATTTGCGAAATGTCCCAATATGAAAAGAGGGCGTAGTAGTTGTGCGATATCAACGCCGGTTAAGATGCAAAATGCACCGCTTTCGAAAATCCTACTTATAAAATCTTAGCTTTTGGAAGAAGTAAGCTGGGATTTGTCCTATACCCCAAACGGTGCGACTCGGATACATCTGACCAGTATATTTTATGCAGTTCAGCTTAGAAGAGCTATAGTATAAGCAACCTTATGTAATATCAGTCGTGTGTTCGATATTTTGGATGTACTAGCAAACTTTAAAAAGCACTTGCTCTAGGAAGATAGAAAAACAAAAATCAGCTAACTGTATTTACAGCCAACAATTACTTATCCGCCACACTGCAAGTGGCTATTGATTCGCCCAAGAGTAAATTCAATTTACATAACCATTTTGGCCCAACCGAGCCGAAGATAAAAAATAAAACGGTTAAAACATTTAACCCTTCCGCTCCGCCTCTTCAAAGCTGCCACTGGTTCATTGTGCCACACGGCACACGAACTGGACAACACAACAAAGCACGAACACTGGCCAAGTGCAGTTAGTCGTTGGAAATTCGCACAGCTAGCTGCCTTTCGAGGCACTCACACTGCGGACTACATGCGCACACACAAATCTACCCATAATGGCGCTCCACCAAAAAAAAGAAAGGAATCAGCGACTAACACAAAACATTTCGGTGGCTGCTTCTCAGGCCTCTGATGCATCGCTCTTCGGAGCTTTGGTGGCGCATAATCGTTTTCCCGCCCCAAGATAGTTACTGTGCCTGTTGCGCGTGCGCTTTACATGCACCGTCCGCTGTGTTTATTGCATTTGTTGTTGCTGTTGTCGCTACTGTTGTTGTAATCTTCCGTGCAACTCTTAATGCTAATTTAATTTGCCCAAAAATTATTATTATTAATGCAGTGGCTGTGAGCACGCTAGCCTAGTGCGTTCGCCCACCGAGCCACGGACGTTTTGGCCGCCTGGCAGCGGCGGTTGGATTCGGCCGTCTTGTCTGGCTTGCGTATTTGTACCTAGTTTGCTTTGACTACTACTACGTGGTTAATGTTGTTATTGGCTGACTGTTGTTGTTGTACTTTAAATTTCTTACGCTGTTGCTACAAGCGTTTAGCGGTTTCGTAAATGAAGCGTAACATAGATGCTGCAAGCAAGACCAGACTCTAAAACTCGCTAAAGCTGTGTAATATATTCACCTGTATTAATTTAACGGTAAGAAAGTAAAATTTTAGCCGATTTTCCACTCAAATATCTAATTGATATAGTCTGAAAAGACTTCTGGTATGCAATTCATATTTAAGGATATGTCCTTGAAACAACCTTGGACTTGCAAGTTATAAAAGTAAGGTTTTAAAATATATGCCTTTCGTTTACTACTTTAGGAGGGTTCAGACTTGCCATGTTAAAGACAGAATATCAAGGTGTGAACTGTTAAAGGTCCTGCATATCTACAGCAAAGGCATGTCGGACTTATTCGGAGGTGCATGCCTTTAAAGTAGAAAGTTTTCGAAGGCACAAAGAAAAGCTTTCATGGAGGCCAAATATTGTTTAGAGCGCAAAGAAGTATCGATTTTAGGGAAGAGATGGGCTGAGGACAGGGTAACGCTGAAATTCACTCCTCCTTTAATAGTGTGCTCAAGATAGTCAAGGTGCATCTAACCTTTCTAGATATATGTAGTATTAAGCTACTTCATTATTGCACACTTTTCAATGCCTGGTCAAAGCGGAATCGCTGGAAACTGCATAGTCGATGAGTTGCAAGAGGGGTCATATTTACCCCGCTGACATTGAAACGAACGAGTTTGATCCCCTTTTATGACAGTCTGTATAATATGATTAATTTTATAGCAGTTATAGCTACCATAACCGACTGGCTATAAGTTCTCCATGAGAAATCACTGTTAGAATCCATAAATGATTCGGCTGGAAAAACTTCGGGAATGAACATAAACAAGAAAAATAGCGAAATTAGAGATTACTCAACGTAATAATCTTTTAACTTTTTTGACCTTTCTGAAAAACACGTTTTCAAACTAGGCATCTGTAGTGGCCACACCTCTTCATCTAACTCAAATTTCTTTTCGACAGGTAATTTTTTTACAATTGAAAATAAAAAGTAGTCAGATGTAGGAAAATTTGAAAAATATGGTAGATAGGGCAACAGCTCGCAGCTTATTTCGCCCAATTTAGCTGTAGCGATGAAGCAGTCAATGAGCCGATGCGTTGTCGTTGTTATTTTAATACAATTTTATTCGTAAACCCGCACTGAATTGGACCACGAGTTAATCGCTAACGAAGGGCAACCGTATACAGCCACCAAGCATTTTTTTGATTTCCCCTTCTAATGAAAGGCATCAAATCTCTACATCTATCTTGAGGATGACTTTATAAGAAGATAGAATTGGTTACAAAATAAATCTCGCGAAAATGTACAATCTGCCCATGGGAATTGAACTTAAATAGCATTAAGTTAGTTGCGGTTACTAAGGATTTAACGAAGCTCATTTTACCTGGGACTCATCCTATTATGTAATGACTTTTTTGAAAATAATAACAAGAAAAAAATGGACTTACTATATACATTTTTTATTGGGCCTATCGGTGTGCTTATACGGATGACTTCAAAGTGGTTGCAGTGGCAAAACATCTGAATGACTTCCGGATCAAATGGAATGACCATATAAATGGTACTTGAGTCTAAATACAATCTGGCGCATAAATTAAAGGGAAATTTAAAAAAAAATATCGTTCACATAGGAGAATATGAGATTACTTCACAG